>NW_027478415.1:1698567-1844039 GCF_051014685.1 Ptiloglossa arizonensis
TGACGTACTCGAGAAATTCCTGTTGCATCTGAAAGTAGAAACTCGCACGATTACAATGGTGTGTGTACTTTTCCCCTAGGCCATTGTAGTTATTGGTTTCTAGCGTCAGAATTGCGAAAATTTTGATGGTTTCTGAACCATTCCTTAATTTCAAACTCCCATATCTCGCGAACGGAATGACGAATTCGAGAAATTCCTGTTGCATCTGAAAGTAGAAACTCGCACGATTACAATGGTGTGTGTACTTTTCCCCTAGGCCATTGTAGTTATTGGTTTCTAGCGTCAGAATTGCGAAAATTTTGATGGTTTCTGAACCATTCCTTAATTTCAAACTCCCATATCTCTCGAACGGAATGACGAACTCGAGAAATTCCTGTTGCATCTGAAAGTGGAAACTCGCCCGATTAGAAAGGTATGTGTATTTTTCCCCTAGGCCATTGTAGTTATTGGTTTCGAGTATCAGACTCGCGAAAATCTTGATGGTTTCTCAACCATTCCTTAACTTCAAACTCCCATATCTCGCGAACGGAATGAAGAACTCGAGAAGTTCCTGTTGCATCTGAAAGTGGAAACTCGCACGATTACAACGGTATGTGTGTTTTCCCCTAGGCCATTGTAGTTATTGGTTTCTAGCGTCAGAATTTCAAAAATTTTGATGGTATCTCAACCACTCCTTAATTTCAAACTCCCATATCTCGCGAACGGAATGACGAACTCGAGAAATTCCTGATGCATCTGAAAGTAGAAACTCGCACGATTACAATGGTGTGTGTACTTTTCCCCTAGGCCATTCCAGTTATTGGTTTCGAGTATCAGAATTGCGAAAATTTTGATGGTTTCTCAAACATTCCTTAACTTCAAACTCCCATGTCTCGCGAACGGAATGACGAACTCGAGAAATTCCTGTTGCATCTGAAAGTGGAAACTCGCCCGATTACAGAGGTATGTGCATTTTTCTCCAAGGCCTTTGTAGTTATTGGTTTCGAGTATCAGACTTGCGAAAATTTTGATGGTTTCTCAACCATTCCTTAACTTCAAACTCCCATGTCTCGCGAACGGAATGACGAACTCGAGAAATTCCTGTTGCATCTGAAAGTGGAAACTCGCCCGATTACAAAGGTATGTGCATTTTTCACCTAGGCCTTTGTAGTTATTGGTTTCTAGTATCAGAATTGCGAAAATTTTGATGGTTTCTCAAGCATTCCTTAACTTCAAACTCGCATATCTCGCGAACGGATTGACGAACTCGAGAAATTCCTGTTGCATCTGAAAGCAGAAACTCGCCCGATTACAACGGTATGTGTATTTTCCCCTAGGCCATTGTAGTTCTTGGTTTCTAGCGTCAGAATTGCGAAAATTTTGATGGTTTCTCAACCATTCCTTAACTTCAAACTCCCATGTCTCGCGAACGAATGACGATCTCGAGAAATTCCTGTTGCATCTGAAAGTGGAAACTCGCCCGATTACAAAGGTATGTGCATTTTTCCCCTAGGCCTTTGTAGTAATTGGTTTCTAGTATCAGACTTGCGAAAATTTTGATTGTTTCTCAAGCATTCCTTAACTTCAAACTCCCATATCTCGCGAACGGATTGACGAACTTGAGAAATCCCTGTTGCATCTGAAAGCAGAAACTCGCCCGATTACAACGGTATGTGTGTTTTCCCCTAGGCCACTGTAGTTATTGGTTTCTAGCGTCAGAACTTCAAAAATTTTGATGGCAACTCAACCATTCCTTAACTTCAAACTCCCACATCTCGCGAACGGATTGACGAACTCGAGAATTTCCTATTGCATCTGAAAGCAGAAACACGCCCGATTACAACGGTACGTGTATTTTTGACCTAGGCCATTCCAGTTATTGGTTTCGAGTATCAGACCAGCGAAAATTTTGAAGGTTTCTCAAGCATTCCTTCACTTCCAACTCCCATATCTCGCGAACGGATTGACGAACTCGAGAAATTCCTGTTGCACCTGAAAGCAGAGACTCGCCCGATTACAACGGTATGTGTATTTTCCCCTAGTCCATTGTAGTTATTGGTTTCTAGCGTCAGAATTGCGAAAATTTTGATGGTTTCTCAACCATTCCTTAACATCAAACTCCCATATCTCGCGAACGGAATGAAGAACTCGAGAAATGCCTGTTGCATCTGAAAGTAGAAACTCGCCCGATTAGAAAGGTATGTGTATTTTTCCTCTAGGCCATTGTAGTTATTGGTTTCGAGTATGAGACTTGCGAAAATCTTGATGGTTTCTCAACCATTCCTTAACTTCAAACTCCCATATCTCGCGAACGGAATGACGAACTCGAGAAATTCCTGATGCATCTGAAAGTAGAACCTCGCACGATTACAATGGTGTGTGTACTATTCCCCTAGGCCATTCCAGTTATTGGTTTCGAGTATCAGAATTGCGAAAATTTGGATGGTTTCTCAACCATTCCTGAACTTCAAAATCCCATGTCTCGCGAACGAATGACGAACTCGAGAAATTCCTGTTGCATCTGAAAGTGGAAACTCGCCCGATTACAAAGGTATGTGCATTTTTCCCCTAGGCCTTTGTAGTTATTGGTTTCTAGTATCAGACTTGCGAAAATTTTGATTGTTTCTCAAGCATTCCTTAACTTCAAACTCCCATATCTCGCGAACGGATTTACGAACTTGAGAAATCCCTGTTGCATCTGAAAGCAGAAACTCGCCCGATTACAACGGTATGTGTGTTTTCCCCTAGGCCATTGTAGTTATTGGTTTCTAGCGTCAGAGCTTCAAAAATTTTGATGGTAACTCAACCATTCCTTAACTTCAAACTCCCATATCTCGCGAACGGAATGACGAATTCGAGAAATTCCTGTTGCATCTGAAAGTAGAAACTCGCACGATTACAATGGTGTGTGTACTTTTCCCCTAGGCCATTCCAGTTATTGGTTTCTAGCGTCAGAATTGCGAAAATTTTGATGGTTTCTCAACCATTCCTTAACTTCAAACTCCCATGTCTCGCGAACGAATGACGAACTCGAGAAATTCCTGTTGCTCCTGAAAGTTGAAACTCGCCCGATTACAAAGGTATGTGCATTTTTCCCCTAGGCCATTGTAGTTATTGGTTTCTAGTATCAGACTTGCGAAAATTTTGATGGTTTCTCAAGCATTCCTTAACTTCAAACTCCCATATCTCGCGAACGGATTGACGAACTCGAGAAATTCCTGTTGCGTCTGAAAGCAGAAACTCGCCCGATTACAACGGTATGTGTGTTTTCCCCTAGGCCATTGTAGTTATTGGTTTCTAGCGTCAGAATTGCGAAAATTTTGATGGTATCTCAACCATTCCTTAACTTCAAACTCCCATATCTCGCGAACGGAATGACGAATTCGAGAAATTCCTGTTGCATCTGAAAGTGGTAACTCGCCCGATTAGAAAGGTATGTGTATTTTCCCCTAGGCCATTGTAGTTATTGGTTTCGAGTATCAGACTTGCGAAAATCTTGATGGTTTCTCAACCATTCCTTAACTTGAAACTACCATATCTCGCGAACGGAATGACGAAATCGAGAAATTCCTGTTGCATGTGAAAGCAGAAACTCGCCCGATTACAACGATATGTGTATTTTCCCCTAGGCCATTGTAGTTATTGGTTTCTCGCATCAGAATTGCGAAAATTTTGATGGTTTCTCAACCATACCTTAACTTCGAACACCCATATCTCGCGAACCGGATGACGAACTCGAGAAATTCCTGTTGCATCTGAAAGTGGATACTCGCCCTATTAAAAAGGCATGTGTATTTTTCCCCTAGGCCGTTGTAGTTCTTGGTTTCGAGTATCAGACCAGCGAAAATTTTGATGGTTTCTCAAACATTCCTTAACTTCAAACTCCCATATCTCGCGAACGGAATGACGAACTCGAGAAATTCCTGTTGCATCTGAAAGTAGAACCTCGCACGATTACAATGGTGTGTGTACTATTCCCCTAGGCCATTCCAGTTATTGGTTTCGAGTATCAGAATTGCGAAAATTTTGATGGTTTCTCAACCATTCCTGAACTTCAAACTCCCATGCCTCGCGAACGGAATGACGAACTCGAGAAATTCCTGTTGCATCTGAAAGTAGAAACTCGCACGATTACAATGGTGTGTGTACTTTTCCCCTAGGCCATTCCAGTTATTGGTTTCTACCGTCAGAATTGCGAAAATTTGGATGGTTTCTCAACCATTCCTTAACTTCAAAATCCCATGTCTCGCGAACGAATGACGAACTCGAGAAATTCCTGTTGCATCTGAAAGTGGAAACTCGCCCGATTACAAAGGTATGTGCATTTTTCCCCTAGGCCTTTGTAGTTATTGGTTTCTAGTATCAGACTTGCGAAAATTTTGATTGTTTCTCAAGCATTCCTTAACTTCAAACTCCCATATCTCGCGAACGGATTTACGAACTTGAGAAATCCCTGTTGCATCTGAAAGCAGAAACTCGCCCGATTACAACGGTATGTGTGTTTTCCCCTAGGCCATTGTAGTTATTGGTTTCTAGCGTCAGAACTTCAAAAATTTTGATGGTAACTCAACCATTCCTTAACTTCAAACTCCCATATCTCGCGAACGGAATGACGAACTCGAGAAATTCCTGTTGCATCTGAAAGTAGAAACTCGCACGATTACAATGGTGTGTGTACTTTTCACCTAGGCCATTCCAGTTATTGGTTTCTAGCGTCAGAATTGCGAAAATTTTGATGGTTTCTCAACCATTCCTTAACTTCAAACTCCCATGTCTCGCGAACGAATGACGAACTCGAGAAATTCCTGTTGCATCTGAAAGTGGATACTCGCCCGATTACAAAGGCATGTGTATTTTTCCCCTAGGCCGTTGTAGTTATTGTTTTCGAGTATCAGACCAGCGAAAATTTTGATGGTTTCTCAAACATTCCTTAACTTCAAACTCCCATATCTCGCGAAGGGAATGACGAACTCGAGAAATTCCTGTTGCATCTGAAAGTAGAAACTCGCACGATTTCAATGGTGTGTGTACTTTTCCCCTAGGCCATTCCAGTTATAGGTTTCGAGTATCAGAATTGCGAAAATTTTGATGGTTTCTCAACGATTCCTTAACTTCAAACTCCCATGTCTCGCGAACGGAATGACGAACTCCAGAAATTCCTATTGCATCTGAAAGTGGAAACTCGCCCGATTACAAAGGTATGTGCATTTTTCCCCTAGGCCTTTGTAGTTATTGGTTTCGAGTATCAGACTTGCGAAAATTTTGATGGTTTCTCAAGCATTCTTTAACTTCAAACTCCCATATCTCGCGAACGGAATGACGAACTCGAGAAATTCCTGTTGCATCTGAAAGCAGAAACACGCACGATTACAACGGTATGTGTATTTTTCCCCTAGGCAATTGTAGTTATTGGTTTCTAGCATCAGAATTGCGAAAATTTTGATGGTTTCTCAAGCATTCCTTAACTTCAAACTCCCATATCTCGCGAACGGATTGACGAACTCGAGAAATTCCTGTCGCATCTGAAACTGGAAACTCGCCCGATTACAAAGGTATGTGTATTTTCCCCCAGGCCATTGTAGTTATTGGTTTCTAGCGTCAGAATTGCGAAAATTTTGATGGTTTCTCAACCATTCCTTAACTTCAAACTCCCATATCTCGCGAATGGAATGACGAACTCGAGAAATTCCTATTGCATCTGAAAGTGGAAACTCGCCCGATTAGAAAGGTATGTGTATTTTTCCCCTAGGCCATTGTAGTTATTGGTTTCGGGTATCAGAATTGCGAAAATTTTGATTGTTTCTCAAGCATTCCTTAACTTCAAACTCCCATATCTCGCGAACGGATTTACGAACTTGAGAAATTCCTGTTGCATCTGAAAGTAGAAACTCGCACGATTACAATGGTGTGTTTACTTTTCCCCTAGGCCATTCCAGTTATTGGTTTCTAGTATCAGAATTGCGAAAATTTTGATGGTTTCTCAAGCATTCCTTAACTTCAAACTCCCATATCTCGCGAACGGATTGACGAACTCGAGAAATTCCTGTCGCATCTGAAACTGGAAACTCGCCCGATTACAAAGGTATGTGTATTTTCCCCCAGGCCATTGTAGTTATTGGTTTCTAGCGTCAGAATTGCGAAAATTTTGATGGTTTCTCAACCATTCCTTAACTTCAAACTCCCATATCTCGCGAATGGAATGACGAACTCGAGAAATTCCTATTGCATCTGAAAGTGGAAACTCGCCCGATTAGAAAGGTATGTGTATTTTTCCCCTAGGCCATTGTAGTTATTGGTTTCGGGTATCAGAATTGCGAAAATTTTGATGGTTTCTCAAGCATTCTTTAACTTCAAACTCCCATATCTCGCGAACGGAATGACGAACTCGAGAAATTCCTGTTGCATCTGAAAGCAGAAACACGCACGATTACAACGGTATGTGTATTTTTCCTCTAGGCCATTGTAGTTGTTGGTTTCTAGCGTCAGAATTGCGAAAATTTTGATGGTTTCTCAACCATTCCTTAACTTCAAACTCCCATGTCTCGCGAACGAATGACGATCTCGAGAAATTCCTGTTGCATCTGAAAGTGGAAACTCGCCCGATTACAAAGGTATGTGCATTTTTCCCCTAGGCCTTTGTAGTAATTGGTTTCTAGTATCAGACTTGCGAAAATTTTGATTGTTTCTCAAGCATTTCTTAACTTCAAACTCCCATATCTCGCGAACGGATTGACGAACTTGAGAAATCCCTGTTGCATCTGAAAGCAGAAACTCGCCCGATTACAACGGTATGTGTGTTTTCCCCTAGGCCACTGTAGTTATTGGTTTCTAGCGTCAGAACTTCAAAAATTTTGATGGCAACTCAACCATTCCTTAACTTCAAACTCCCACATCTCGCGAACGGATTGACGAACTCGAGAATTTCCTATTGCATCTGAAAGCAGAAACACGCCCGATTACAACGGTACGTGTATTTTTGACCTAGGCCATTCCAGTTATTGGTTTCGAGTATCAGACCAGCGAAAATTTTGAAGGTTTCTCAAGCATTCCTTCACTTCCAACTCCCATATCTCGCGAACGGATTGACGAACTCGAGAAATTCCTGTTGCATCTGAAAGCAGAGACTCGCCCGATTACAACGGTATGTGTATTTTCCCCTAGTCCATTGTAGTTATTGGTTTCTAGCGTCAGAATTGCGAAAATTTTGATGGTTTCTCAACCATTCCTTAACATCAAACTCCCATATCTCGCGAACGGAATGAAGAACTCGAGAAATGCCTGTTGCATCTGAAAGTAGAAACTCGCCCGATTAGAAAGGTATGTGTATTTTTCCTCTAGGCCATTGTAGTTATTGGTTTCGAGTATGAGACTTGCGAAAATCTTGATGGTTTCTCAACCATTCCTTAACTTCAAACTCCCATATCTCGCGAACGGAATGACGAACTCGAGAAATTCCTGATGCATCTGAAAGTAGAACCTCGCACGATTACAATGGTGTGTGTACTATTCCCCTAAGCCATTCCAGTTATTGGTTTCGAGTATCAGAATTGCGAAAATTTTGATGGTTTCTCAACCATTCCTGAACTTCAAAATCCCATGTCTCGCGAACGAATGACGAACTCGAGAAATTCCTGTTGCATCTGAAAGTGGAACTCGCCCGATTACAAAGGTATGTGCATTTTTCCCCTAGGCCTTTGTAGTTATTGGTTTCTAGTATCAGACTTGCGAAAATTTTGATTGTTTCTCAAGCATTCCTTAACTTCAAACTCCCATATCTCGCGAACGGATTTACGAACTTGAGAAATCCCTGTTGCATCTGAAAGCAGAAACTCGCCCGATTACAACGGTATGTGTGTTTTCCCCTAGGCCATTGTAGTTATTGGTTTCTAGCGTCAGAGCTTCAAAAATTTTGATGGTAACTCAACCATTCCTTAACTTCAAACTCCCATATCTCGCGAACGGAATGACGAATTCGAGAAATTCCTGTTGCATCTGAAAGTAGAAACTCGCACGATTACAATGGTGTGTGTACTTTTCCCCTAGGCCATTCCAGTTATTGGTTTCTAGCGTCAGAATTGCGAAAATTTTGATGGTTTCTCAACCATTCCTTAACTTCAAACTCCCATGTCTCGCGAACGAATGACGAACTCGAGAAATTCCTGTTGCTCCTGAAAGTTGAAACTCGCCCGATTACAAAGGTATGTGCATTTTTCCCCTAGGCCTTTGTAGTTATTGGTTTCTAGTATCAGACTTGCGAAAATTTTGATGGTTTCTCAAGCATTCCTTAGCTTCAAACTCCCATATCTCGCGAACGGATTGACGAACTCGAGAAATTCCTGTTGCGTCTGAAAGCAGAAACTCGCCCGATTACAACGGTATGTGTGTTTTCCCCTAGGCCATTGTAGTTATTGGTTTCTAGCGTCAGAATTGCGAAAATTTTGATGGTATCTCAACCATTCCTTAACTTCAAACTCCCATATCTCGCGAACGGAATGACGAACTCGAGAAATTCCTGTTGCATCTGAAAGTGGTAACTCGCCCGATTAGAAAGGTATGTGTATTTTCCCCTAGGCCATTGTAGTTATTGGTTTCGAGTATCAGACTTGCGAAAATCTTGATGGTTTCTCAACCATTCCTTAACTTGAAACTACCATATCTCGCGAACGGAATGACGAAATCGAGAAATTCCTGTTGCATGTGAAAGCAGAAACTCGCCCGGTTACAACGATATGTGTATTTTCCCCTAGGCCATTGTAGTTATTGGTTTCTCGCATCAGAATTGCGAAAATTTTGATGGTTTCTCAACCATACCTTAACTTCGAACACCCATATCTCGCGAACCGGATGACGAACTCGAGAAATTCCTGTTGCATCTGAAAGTGGATACTCGCCCTATTAAAAAGGCATGTGTATTTTTCCCCTAGGCCGTTGTAGTTCTTGGTTTCGAGTATCAGACCAGCGAAAATTTTGATGGTTTCTCAAACATTCCTTAACTTCAAACTCCCATATCTCGCGAACGGAATGACGAACTCGAGAAATTCCTGTTGCATCTGAAAGTAGAACCTCGCACGATTACAATGGTGTGTGTACTATTCCCCTAGGCCATTCCAGTTATTGGTTTCGAGTATCAGAATTGCGAAAATTTTGATGGTTTCTCAACCATTCCTGAACTTCAAACTCCCATGCCTCGCGAACGGAATGACGAACTCGAGAAATTCCTGTTGCATCTGAAAGTAGAAACTCGCACGATTACAATGGTGTGTGTACTTTTCCCCTAGGCCATTCCAGTTATTGGTTTCTACCGTCAGAATTGCGAAAATTTGGATGGTTTCTCAACCATTCCTTAACTTCAAAATCCCATGTCTCGCGAACGAATGACGAACTCGAGAAATTCCTGTTGCATCTGAAAGTGGAAACTCGCCCGATTACAAAGGTATGTGCATTTTTCCCCTAGGCCTTTGTAGTTATTGGTTTCTAGTATCAGACTTGCGAAAATTTTGATTGTTTCTCAAGCATTCCTTAACTTCAAACTCCCATATCTCGCGAACGGATTTACGATCTTGAGAAATCCCTGTTGCATCTGAAAGCAGAAACTCGCCCGATTACAACGGTATGTGTGTTTTCCCCTAGGCCATTGTAGTTATTGGTTTCTAGCGTCAGAATTGCGAAAATTTTGATGGTTTCTCAACCATTCCTTAACATCAAACTCCCATATCTCGCGAACGGAATGAAGAACTCGAGAAATGCCTGTTGCATCTGAAAGTAGAAACTCGCCCGATTAGAAAGGTATGTGTATTTTTCCTCTAGGCCATTGTAGTTATTGGTTTCGAGTATGAGACTTGCGAAAATCTTGATGGTTTCTCAACCATTCCTTAACTTCAAACTCCCATATCTCGCGAACGGAATGACGAACTCGAGAAATTCCTGATGCATCTGAAAGTAGAACCTCGCACGATTACAATGGTGTGTGTACTATTTCCCTAGGCCATTCCAGTTATTGGTTTCGAGTATCAGAATTGCGAAAATTTTGATGGTTTCTCAACCATTCCTGAACTTCAAAATCCCATGTCTCGCGAACGAATGACGAACTCGAGAAATTCCTGTTGCATCTGAAAGTGGAAACTCGCCCGATTACAAAGGTATGTGCATTTTTCCCCTAGGCCTTTGTAGTTATTGGTTTCTAGTATCAGACTTGCGAAAATTTTGATTGTTTCTCAAGCATTCCTTAACTTCAAACTCCCATATCTCGCGAACGGATTTACGAACTTGAGAAATCCTTGTTGCATCTGAAAGCAGAAACTCGCCCGATTACAACGGTATGTGTGTTTTCCCCTAGGCCATTGTAGTTATTGGTTTCTAGCGTCAGAGCTTCAAAAATTTTGATGGTAACTCAACCATTCCTTAACTTCAAACTCCCATATCTCGCGAACGGAATGACGAATTCGAGAAATTCCTGTTGCATCTGAAAGTAGAAACTCGCACGATTACAATGGTGTGTGTACTTTTCCCCTAGGCCATTCCAGTTATTGGTTTCTAGCGCCAGAATTGCGAAAATTTTGATGGTTTCTCAACCATTCCTTAACTTCAAACTCCCATGTCTCGCGAACGAATGACGAACTCGAGAAATTCCTGTTGCTCCTGAAAGTTGAAACTCGCCCGATTACAAAGGTATGTGCATTTTTCCCCCTAGGCCTTTGTAGTTATTGGTTTCTAGTATCAGACTTGCGAAAATTTTGATGGTTTCTCAAGCATTCCTTAACTTCAAACTCCCATATCTCGCGAACGGATTGACGAACTCGAGAAATTCCTGTTGCGTCTGAAAGCAGAAACTCGCCCGATTACAACGGTATGTGTGTTTTCCCCTAGGCCATTGTAGTTATTGGTTTCTAGCGTCAGAATTGCGAAAATTTTGATGGTATCTCAACCATTCCTTAAATTCAAACTCCCATATCTCGCGAACGGAATGACGAACTCGAGAAATTCCTGTTGCATCTGAAAGTGGTAACTCGCCCGATTAGAAAGGTATGTGTATTTTCCCCTAGGCCATTGAGGTTATTGGTTTCGAGTATCAGACTTGCGAAAATCTTGATGGTTTCTCAACCATTCCTTAACTTGAAACTACCATATCTCGCGAACGGAATGACGAAATCGAGAAATTCCTGTTGCATGTGAAAGCAGAAACTCGCCCGATTACAACGATATGTGTATTTTCCCCTAGGCCATTGTAGTTATTGGTTTCTCGCATCAGAATTGCGAAAATTTTGATGGTTTCTCAACCATACCTTAACTTCGAACACCCATATCTCGCGAACCGGATGACGAACTCGAGAAATTCCTGTTGCATCTGAAAGTGGATACTCGCCCTATTAAAAAGGCATGTGTATTTTTCCCCTAGGCCGTTGTAGTTCTTGGTTTCGAGTATCAGACCAGCGAAAATTTTGATGGTTTCTCAAACATTCCTTAACTTCAAACTCCCATATCTCGCGAACGGAATGACGAACTCGAGAAATTCCTGTTGCATCTGAAAGTAGAACCTCGCACGATTACAATGGTGTGTGTACTATTCCCCTAGGCCATTCCAGTTATTGGTTTCGAGTATCAGAATTGCGAAAATTTTGATGGTTTCTCAACCATTCCTGAACTTCAAACTCCCATGCCTCGCGAACGGAATGACGAACTCGAGAAATTCCTGTTGCATCTGAAAGTAGAAACTCGCACGATTACAATGGTGTGTGTACTTTTCCCCTAGGCCATTCCAGTTATTGGTTTCTACCGTCAGAATTGCGAAAATTTGGATGGTTTCTCAACCATTCCTTAACTTCAAAATCCCATGTCTCGCGAACGAATGACGAACTCGAGAAATTCCTGTTGCATCTGAAAGTGGAAACTCGCCCGATTACAAAGGTATGTGCATTTTTCCCCTAGGCCTTTGTAGTTATTGGTTTCTAGTATCAGACTTGCGAAAATTTTGATTGTTTCTCAAGCATTCCTTAACTTCAAACTCCCATATCTCGCGAACGGATTTACGAACTTGAGAAATCCCTGTTGCATCTGAAAGCAGAAACTCGCCCGATTACAACGGTATGTGTGTTTTCCCCTAGGCCATTGTAGTTATTGGTTTCTAGCGTCAGAACTTCAAAAATTTTGATGGTAACTCAACCATTCCTTAACTTCAAACTCCCATATCTCGCGAACGGAATGACGAACTCGAGAAATTCCTGTTGCATCTGAAAGTAGAAACTCGCACGATTACAATGGTGTGTGTACTTTTCACCTAGGCCATTCCAGTTATTGGTTTCTAGCGTCAGAATTGCGAAAATTTTGATGGTTTCTCAACCATTCCTTAACTTCAAACTCCCATGTCTCGCGAACGAATGACGAACTCGAGAAATTCCTGTTGCATCTGAAAGTGGATACTCGCCCGATTACAAAGGCATGTGTATTTTTCCCCTAGGCCGTTGTAGTTATTGTTTTCGAGTATCAGACCAGCGAAAATTTTGATGGTTTCTCAAACATTCCTTAACTTCAAACTCCCATATCTCGCGAAGGGAATGACGAACTCGAGAAATTCCTGTTGCATCTGAAAGTAGAAACTCGCACGATTTCAATGGTGTGTGTACTTTTCCCCTAGGCCATTCCAGTTATAGGTTTCGAGTATCAGAATTGCGAAAATTTTGATAGTTTCTCAACGATTCCTTAACTTCAAACTCCCATGTCTCGCGAACGGAATGACGAACTCCAGAAATTCCTATTGCATCTGAAAGTGGAAACTCGCCCGATTACAAAGGTATGTGCATTTTTCCCCTAGGCCTTTGTAGTTATTGGTTTCGAGTATCAGACTTGCGAAAATTTTGATGGTTTCTCAAGCATTCTTTAACTTCAAACTCCCATATCTCGCGAACGGAATGACGAACTCGAGAAATTCCTGTTGCATCTGAAAGCAGAAACACGCACGATTACAACGGTATGTGTATTTTTCCCCTAGGCAATTGTAGTTATTGGTTTCTAGCATCAGAATTGCGAAAATTTTGATGGTTTCTCAAGCATTCCTTAACTTCAAACTCCCATATCTCGCGAACGGATTGACGAACTCGAGAAATTCCTGTCGCATCTGAAACTGGAAACTCGCCCGATTACAAAGGTATGTGTATTTTCCCCCAGGCCATTGTAGTTATTGGTTTCTAGCGTCAGAATTGCGAAAATTTTGATGGTTTCTCAACCATTCCTTAACTTCAAACTCCCATATCTCGCGAATGGAATGACGAACTCGAGAAATTCCTATTGCATCTGAAAGTGGAAACTCGCCCGATTAGAAAGGTATGTGTATTTTTCCCCTAGGCCATTGTAGTTATTGGTTTCGGGTATCAGAATTGCGAAAATGTTGATTGTTTCTCAAGCATTCCTTAACTTCAAACTCCCATATCTCGCGAACGGATTTACGAACTTGAGAAATTCCTGTTGCATCTGAAAGTAGAAACTCGCACGATTACAATGGTGTGTTTACTTTTCCCCTAGGCCATTCCAGTTATTGGTTTCTAGTATCAGAATTGCGAAAATTTTGATGGTTTCTCAAGCATTCCTTAACTTCAGACTCCCATGCCTCGCGAACGGAATGACGAACTCGAGAAATTCCTGTTGCATCTGAAAGCAGAAACTCGCCCGATTACAACGGTATGTGTGTTTTCCCCTAGGCCATTGTAGTTATTGGTTTCTAGCGTCAGAACTTCAAAAATTTTGATGGTAACTCAACCATTCCTTAACTTCAAACTCCCATATCTCGCGAACGGAATGACGAACTCGAGAAATTCCTGTTGCATCTGAAAGTAGAAACTCGCACGATTACAATGGTGTGTTTACTTTTCCCCTAGGCCATTCCAGTTATTGGTTTCTAGTATCAGAATTGCGAAAATTTTGATGTTTTCTCAAGCATTCCTTAAATTCAAACTCCCATATCTCGCGAACGGATTGACGAACTCGAGAAATTCCTGTTGCATCTGAAAGCAGAAACTCGCCCGATTACATCGGTATGTGCATTTTCCCCTAGGCCATTGTAGTTATTGGTTTCTAGCGTCAGAATTGCGAAAATTTTGATGGTTTCTGAACCATTCCTTAATTTCAAACTCCCATATCTCTCGAACGGAATGACGAACTCGAGAAATTCCTGTTGCATCTGAAAGTGGAAACTCGCCCGATTAAAAAGCTATGTGTATTTTTCCTCTGGGCCATTGTAGTTATTGGTTTCGAGTATCAGACTTGCGAAAATCTTGATGGTTTCTCAACCATTCCTTAACTTCAAACTCCCATATCTCGCGAACGGAATGACGAACTCGAGAAATTCCTGTTGCATCTGAAAGTAGAACCTCGCACGATTACAATGGTGTGTGTACTATTCCCCTAGGCCATTCCAGTTATTGGTTTCGAGTATCAGAATTGCGAAAATTTTGATGGTTTCTCAACCATTCCTGAACTTCAAACTCCCATGCCTCGCGAACGGAATGACGAACTCGAGAAATTCCTGTTGCATCTGAAAGTAGAAGCTCGCACGATTACAATGGTGTGTGTACTTTTCCCCTAGGCCATTCCAGTTATTGGTTTCTACCGTCAGAATTGCGAAAATTTGGATGGTTTCTCAACCATTCCTTAACTTCAAAATCCCATGTCTCGCGAACGAATGACGAACTCGAGAAATTCCTGTTGCATCTGAAAGTGGAAACTCGCCCGATTACAAAGGTATGTGCATTTTTCCCCTAGGGCTTTGTAGTTATTGGTTTCTAGTATCAGACTTGCGAAAATTTTGATTGTTTCTCAAGCATTCCTTAACTTCAAACTCCCATATGTCGCGAACGGATTTATGAACTTGAGAAATCCCTGTTGCATCTGAAAGCAGAAACTCGCCCGATTACAACGGTATGTGTGTTTTCCCCTAGGCCATTGTAGTTATTGGTTTCTAGCGTCAGAACTTCAAAAATTTTGATGGTAACTCAACCATTCCTTAACTTCAAACTCCCATATCTCGCGAACGGAATGACGAACTCGAGAAATTCCTGTTGCATCTGAAAGTAGAAACTCGCACGATTACAATGGTGTGTTTACTTTTCCCCTAGGCCATTCCAGTTATTGGTTTCTAGCGTCAGAATTGCGAAAATTTTGATGGTTTCTCAACGATTCCTTAACTTCAAACTCCCATGTCTCGCGAACGAATGACGAACTCGAGAAATTCCTGTTCCTCCTGAAAGTGGAAACTCGCCCGATTACAAAGGTATGTGCATTTTTCCCCTAGGCCTTTCTAGTTATTTGTTTCTAGTATCAGAATTGCGAAAATTTTGATGGTTTCTCAACCATACCTTAACTTCGAACACCCATATCTCGCGAACCGGATGACGAACTCGAGAAATTCCTGTTGCATCTGAAAGTGGATACTCGCCCGATTACAAAGGCATGTGTATTTTTCCCCTAGGCCGTTGTAGTTATTGGTTTCGAGTATCAGACCAGCGAAAATTTTGATGGTTTCTCAAACATTCCTTAACTTCAAACTCCCATATCTCGCGAAGGGAATGACGAACTCGAGAAATTCCTGTTGCATCTGAAAGCAGAAACACGCACGATTACAACGGTATGTGTGTTTTCCCCTAGGCCATTGTAGTTATTGGTTTCTAGCGGCAGAATTGCGAAAATTTTGATGGTATCTCAACCATTCCTTAACTTCAAACTCCCATATCTCGCGAACGGAATGACGAACTCGAGAAATTCCTGTTGCATCTGAAAGTGGTAACTCGCCCGATTAGAAAGGTATGTGTATTTTCCCCTAGGCCATTGTAGTTGTTGGTTTCTAGCATCAGAATTGCGAAAATTTTGATGGTTTCTCAACCATACCTTAACTTCGAACACCCATATCTCGCGAACCGGATGACGAACTCGAGAAATTCCTGTCGCATCTGAAACTGGAAACTCGACCGATTACAAAGGTATGTGTATTTTCCCCCAGGCCATTGTAGTTATTGGTTTCTAGCGTCAGAATTGCGAAAATTTTGATGGTTTCTCTACCGTTCCTTAACTTCAAACTCCCATGTCTCGCGAACGGATTGACGAACTTGAGAAATTCCTGTTGCATCTGACAGCAGAAACTCGCCCGATTACAACGGTATGTGTATTTTTCCCCCAGGCCATTGTAGTTATTGGTTTCGAGTATCAGGCTTGCGAAAATTTTGATGGTTTCTCAACCATCCCTTAACTTCAAACTCCCATAACTCGCGAACGGAATGACGAACTCGAGAAATTCCTGTTGCATCTGAAAGAGGAAACTCGCCCGATTACAAGGGTATGTGCATTTTTCCCCTATGCCTTTGTAGTTATTGGTTTCGAGTATCAGACTTGCGAAAATTTTGATGGTTTCTCAACCATTCCTTAACTTCAAACTCCCACATCACGCGAACCGATTGACGAACTCGAGAATTTCCTATTGCATCTGAAAGCAGAAACACGCCCGATTACAACGGTATGTGCATTTTTCCCCTAGGCCTTTGTAGTTACTGGTTTCTAGTATCAGAATTGCGAAAGTTTTGATTGTTTCTCAAGCATTCCTTTACTTCAAACTCCCATAACTCGCGAACGGAATGACGAACTCGAGAAATTCCTGTTGCATCTGAAAGCAGAAACTCGCCCGATTACAACGGTATGTTTATTTTTCCCCTAGGCGATTGTAGTTATTGGTTTCGAGTATCAGACTTGCGAAATTCTTGATGGTTTCTCAACCATTCCTTAACTTCGAACTACCATATCTCGCGAACGGATTGACGAACTCGAGAATTTCCTATTGCACCTGAAAGCAGAGACACGCCCGATTACATCGGTACGTGTATTTTTGAACTAGGCCATTCCAGTTATTGGTTTCGAGTATCAGACCACCGAAAATTTTGAAGGTTTCTCAAACATTCCTTAACTTCAAACTCCCATATCTCGCGAAAGGATTGACGAACTCGAGAAATTCCTATTGCATCTGAAAGCAGAAACTCGCCCGATTTCAACGGTATGTGCATTTTTGCCCTAGGCCATAGTAGTCATTGGTTTCGAGTATCAGACCTGCGAAAATTTTGATGGTTTCTCAAGCATTCCTTAACTTCAAACTCCCACATCTCCCGAACGGATTGACGACTCGAGAAATTCCTGTTGCATCTGAAACCAGAAACTCGCCCGATTACAATGGTTTGTGTACTTTTCCCCTAGGCCTTTCCAGTTATTCGTTTCTAGCACCAGAATTGCGAGAATTTTGATGGTTTCTCAACCATTCCTTAACTTCAAACTCCCATATCTCGCGAACGGAATGACGAACTCGAGAAATTCCTGTTGCATCTGAAAGTGGAAACTCGCCCGATTACAAAGGTATGTACATTTTTCCCCTAGGCCTTTGTAGTTATTGGTTTCGAGTATCAGACTTTCGAAAATTTTGATGGTTTCTCAAGCATTCCTTAACTTCAGACTCCCATATCTCGCGAACGGATTGACGAACTCGAGAAATTCCTGTTGCATCTGAAAGCAGAAACTCGCCCGATTACAACGGTATATGTATTTTCCCCTAGGCCATTGTAGTTATTGGTTTCGAGTATCAGACTTGCAAAAATTTTGAGGGTTTCTCAAGCATTCCTTAACTTCAAACTCCCATATCTCGCGAACGGATTGACGAACTCGAGAAATTCCTGTTGCATCTGAAAGCAGAAACTCGCCCGATTACAACGGTAGGTTTATTTTTCCCCTATGCGATTGTAGTTACTGGTTTCGAGTATCAGACTTGCGAAAATCTTGATGGTTTCTCAACCATTCCTTAACTTCGACCTACCATATCTCGCGAACGGATTGACGAACTCGAGAATTTCCTATTGCATCTGAAAGCAGAAGCACGCCCGATTACATCGGTACGTGTATTTTTGAACTAGGCCATTCCAGTTATTGGTTTCGAGTATCAGACCTGCGAAAATTTTGATGGTTTCTCAAGCATTCCTTAACTTCAAACTCCCATATCTCGCTAACGGAATGACGCACTCGAGAAATTCATGTTGCATCTGAAAGTGGTAACTCGCCCGATTACAAAGGTATGTGCATTTTTCCCCTAGGCCTTTGTAATTATTGGTTTCGAGTATCAGACTTTCGAAAATTTTGATGGTTTCTCAAGCATTCCTTAACTTCGAACTCCCATATCTCGCGAACGGGATGACGAACTCGAGAAATTCCTGTTGCATCTGAAAGCAGAAACTCGCCCGATTACAACGGTACGTGTATTTTTCCCCTAGGCCATAGTTGTTATTTGATTCGAGTATCAGACTTGCGAAAATTGTGATGGTTTCTCAACCATTCCTTAACTTCAAACTCCCATATCTCGCGAACGGATTGACGAACTCGAGAATTTCCCGTTGTATCTGAAAGCAGAAACTCGCCCGATTACAACGGTATGTGTATTTTCCCCTAGGCCATTGTAGTTATTGGTTTCTAGCGTCAGAATTGCGAAAATTTTGATGGTTTCTCAACCATTCCTTAACTTCAAACTCCCATATCTCGCGAACGGAATGACGAACTCGAGAAATTCCTGTTGCATCTGAAAGTGGAAACTCGCCCGATTACAAAGGTATGTGTATTTTTCCCCTAGGCCTTTGTAGTTATTGGTTTCGAGTATCAGACTTGCGAAAATCTTGATGGTTTCTCAACCATTCCTTAACTTCGAACTCCCATATCTCGCGAACGGGACGACGAACTCGAGAATTTCCTGTTGCATCTGAAACTGGAAACTCGCCCGATCACAAAGGTATGTGTATTTTTCCCCTAGGCCTTTGTAGTTATTGGTTTCTAGCATCAGAATTGCGAAAATTTTGATGGTTTCTCAAGCATTCCTTAACTTCAAACTCCCATATCTCGCGAACGGAATGACGAACTCGAGAAATTCCTGTTGCATCTGAAAGTAGAACCTCGCACGATTACAATGGTGTGTGTACTATTCCCCTAGGCCATTCCAGTTATTGGTTTCGAGTATCAGAATTGCGAAAATTTTGATGGTTTCTCAACCATTCCTTAACATCAAACTCCCATATCTCGCGAACGGAATGAAGAACTCGAGAAATGCCTGTTGCATCTGAAAGTAGAAACTCGCCCGATTAGAAAGGTATGTGTATTTTTCCTCTAGGCCATTGTAGTTATTGGTTTCGAGTATGAGACTTGCGAAAATCTTGATGGTTTCTCAACCATTCCTTAACTTCAAACTCCCATATCTCGCGAACGGAATGACGAACTCGAGAAATTCCTGATGCATCTGAAAGTAGAACCTCGCACGATTACAATGGTGTGTGTACTATTCCCCTAGGCCATTCCAGTTATTGGTTTCGAGTATCAGAATTGCGAAAATTTTGATGGTTTCTCAACCATTCCTGAACTTCAAAATCCCATGTCTCGCGAACGGATTGACGAACTCGAGAATTTCCCGTTGTATCTGAAAGCAGAAACTCGCCCGATTACAACGGTATGTGTATTTTCCCCTAGGCCATTGTAGTTATTGGTTTCTAGCGTCAGAATTGCGAAAATTTTGATGGTTTCTCAACCATTCCTTAACTTCAAACTCCCATATCTCGCGAACGGAATGACGAACTCGAGAAATTCCTGTTGCATCTGAAAGTGGAAACTCGCCCGATTACAAAGGTATGTGTATTTTTCCCCTAGGCCTTTGTAGTTATTGGTTTCGAGTATCAGACTTGCGAAAATCTTGATGGTTTCTCAACCATTCCTTAACTTCGAACTCCCATATCTCGCGAACGGGACGACGAACTCGAGAATTTCCTGTTGCATCTGAAACTGGAAACTCGCCCGATCACAAAGGTATGTGTATTTTTCCCCTAGGCCTTTGTAGTTATTGGTTTCTAGCATCAGAATTGCGAAAATTTTGATGGTTTCTCAAGCATTCCTTAACTTCAAACTCCCATATCTCGCGAACGGAATGACGAACTCGAGAAATTCCTGTTGCATCTGAAAGTAGAACCTCGCACGATTACAATGGTGTGTGTACTATTCCCCTAGGCCATTCCAGTTATTGGTTTCGAGTATCAGAATTGCGAAAATTTTGATGGTTTCTCAACCATTCCTTAACATCAAACTCCCATATCTCGCGAACGGAATGAAGAACTCGAGAAATGCCTGTTGCATCTGAAAGTAGAAACTCGCCCGATTAGAAAGGTATGTGTATTTTTCCTCTAGGCCATTGTAGTTATTGGTTTCGAGTATGAGACTTGCGAAAATCTTGATGGTTTCTCAACCATTCCTTAACTTCAAACTCCCATATCTCGCGAACGGAATGACGAACTCGAGAAATTCCTGATGCATCTGAAAGTAGAACCTCGCACGATTACAATGGTGTGTGTACTATTCCCCTAGGCCATTCCAGTTATTGGTTTCGAGTATCAGAATTGCGAAAATTTTGATGGTTTCTCAACCATTCCTGAACTTCAAAATCCCATGTCTCGCGAACGGATTGACGAACTCGAGAATTTCCCGTTGTATCTGAAAGCAGAAACTCGCCCGATTACAACGGTATGTGTATTTTCCCCTAGGCCATTGTAGTTATTGGTTTCTAGCGTCAGAATTGCGAAAATTTTGATGGTTTCTCAACCATTCCTTAACTTCAAACTCCCATATCTCGCGAACGGAATGACGAACTCGAGAAATTCCTGTTGCATCTGAAAGTGGAAACTCGCCCGATTACAAAGGTATGTGTATTTTTCCCCTAGGCCTTTGTAGTTATTGGTTTCGAGTATCAGACTTGCGAAAATCTTGATGGTTTCTCAACCATTCCTTAACTTCGAACTCCCATATCTCGCGAACGGGACGACGAACTCGAGAATTTCCTGTTGCATCTGAAACTGGAAACTCGCCCGATCACAAAGGTATGTGTATTTTTCCCCTATGCCTTTGTAGTTATTGGTTTCGAGTATCAGACCACCGAAAATTTTGAAGGTTTCTCAAACATTCCTTAACTTCAAACTCCCATATCTCGCGAAAGGATTGACGAACTCGAGAAATTCCTATTGCATCTGAAAGCAGAAACTCGCCCGATTTCAACGGTATGTGCATTTTTGCCCTAGGCCATAGTAGTCATTGGTTTCGAGTATCAGACCTGCGAAAATTTTGATGGTTTCTCAAGCATTCCTTAACTTCAAACTCCCACATCTCCCGAACGGATTGACGACTCGAGAAATTCCTGTTGCATCTGAAACCAGAAACTCGCCCGATTACAATGGTTTGTGTACTTTTCCCCTAGGCCTTTCCAGTTATTCGTTTCTAGCACCAGAATTGCGAGAATTTTGATGGTTTCTCAACCATTCCTTAACTTCAAACTCCCATATCTCGCGAACGGAATGACGAACTCGAGAAATTCCTGTTGCATCTGAAAGTGGAAACTCGCCCGATTACAAAGGTATGTACATTTTTCCCCTAGGCCTTTGTAGTTATTGGTTTCGAGTATCAGACTTTCGAAAATTTTGATGGTTTCTCAAGCATTCCTTAACTTCAGACTCCCATATCTCGCGAACGGATTGACGAACTCGAGAAATTCCTGTTGCATCTGAAAGCAGAAACTCGCCCGATTACAACGGTATATGTATTTTCCCCTAGGCCATTGTAGTTATTGGTTTCGAGTATCAGACTTGCAAAAATTTTGAGGGTTTCTCAAGCATTCCTTAACTTCAAACTCCCATATCTCGCGAACGGATTGACGAACTCGAGAAATTCCTGTTGCATCTGAAAGCAGAAACTCGCCCGATTACAACGGTAGGTTTATTTTTCCCCTATGCGATTGTAGTTACTGGTTTCGAGTATCAGACTTGCGAAAATCTTGATGGTTTCTCAACCATTCCTTAACTTCGACCTACCATATCTCGCGAACGGATTGACGAACTCGAGAATTTCCTATTGCATCTGAAAGCAGAAGCACGCCCGATTACATCGGTACGTGTATTTTTGAACTAGGCCATTCCAGTTATTGGTTTCGAGTATCAGACCTGCGAAAATTTTGATGGTTTCTCAAGCATTCCTTAACTTCAAACTCCCATATCTCGCTAACGGAATGACGCACTCGAGAAATTCATGTTGCATCTGAAAGTGGTAACTCGCCCGATTACAAAGGTATGTGCATTTTTCCCCTAGGCCTTTGTAATTATTGGTTTCGAGTATCAGACTTTCGAAAATTTTGATGGTTTCTCAAGCATTCCTTAACTTCGAACTCCCATATCTCGCGAACGGGATGACGAACTCGAGAAATTCCTGTTGCATCTGAAAGCAGAAACTCGCCCGATTACAACGGTACGTGTATTTTTCCCCTAGGCCATAGTTGTTATTTGATTCGAGTATCAGACTTGCGAAAATTGTGATGGTTTCTCAACCATTCCTTAACTTCAAACTCCCATATCTCGCGAACGGATTGACGAACTCGAGAATTTCCCGTTGTATCTGAAAGCAGAAACTCGCCCGATTACAACGGTATGTGTATTTTCCCCTAGGCCATTGTAGTTATTGGTTTCTAGCGTCAGAATTGCGAAAATTTTGATGGTTTCTCAACCATTCCTTAACTTCAAACTCCCATATCTCGCGAACGGAATGACGAACTCGAGAAATTCCTGTTGCATCTGAAAGTGGAAACTCGCCCGATTACAAAGGTATGTGTATTTTTCCCCTAGGCCTTTGTAGTTATTGGTTTCGAGTATCAGACTTGCGAAAATCTTGATGGTTTCTCAACCATTCCTTAACTTCGAACTCCCATATCTCGCGAACGGGACGACGAACTCGAGAATTTCCTGTTGCATCTGAAACTGGAAACTCGCCCGATCACAAAGGTATGTGTATTTTTCCCCTAGGCCTTTGTAGTTATTGGTTTCTAGCATCAGAATTGCGAAAATTTTGATGGTTTCTCAAGCATTCCTTAACTTCAAACTCCCATATCTCGCGAACGGAATGACGAACTCGAGAAATTCCTGTTGCATCTGAAAGTAGAACCTCGCACGATTACAATGGTGTGTGTACTATTCCCCTAGGCCATTCCAGTTATTGGTTTCGAGTATCAGAATTGCGAAAATTTTGATGGTTTCTCAACCATTCCTTAACATCAAACTCCCATATCTCGCGAACGGAATGAAGAACTCGAGAAATGCCTGTTGCATCTGAAAGTAGAAACTCGCCCGATTAGAAAGGTATGTGTATTTTTCCTCTAGGCCATTGTAGTTATTGGTTTCGAGTATGAGACTTGCGAAAATCTTGATGGTTTCTCAACCATTCCTTAACTTCAAACTCCCATATCTCGCGAACGGAATGACGAACTCGAGAAATTCCTGATGCATCTGAAAGTAGAACCTCGCACGATTACAATGGTGTGTGTACTATTCCCCTAGGCCATTCCAGTTATTGGTTTCGAGTATCAGAATTGCGAAAATTTTGATGGTTTCTCAACCATTCCTGAACTTCAAAATCCCATGTCTCGCGAACGGATTGACGAACTCGAGAATTTCCCGTTGTATCTGAAAGCAGAAACTCGCCCGATTACAACGGTATGTGTATTTTCCCCTAGGCCATTGTAGTTATTGGTTTCTAGCGTCAGAATTGCGAAAATTTTGATGGTTTCTCAACCATTCCTTAACTTCAAACTCCCATATCTCGCGAACGGAATGACGAACTCGAGAAATTCCTGTTGCATCTGAAAGTGGAAACTCGCCCGATTACAAAGGTATGTGTATTTTTCCCCTAGGCCTTTGTAGTTATTGGTTTCGAGTATCAGACTTGCGAAAATCTTGATGGTTTCTCAACCATTCCTTAACTTCGAACTCCCATATCTCGCGAACGGGACGACGAACTCGAGAATTTCCTGTTGCATCTGAAACTGGAAACTCGCCCGATCACAAAGGTATGTGTATTTTTCCCCTAGGCCTTTGTAGTTATTGGTTTCTAGCATCAGAATTGCGAAAATTTTGATGGTTTCTCAAGCATTCCTTAACTTCAAACTCCCATATCTCGCGAACGGAATGACGAACTCGAGAAATTCCTGTTGCATCTGAAAGTAGAACCTCGCACGATTACAATGGTGTGTGTACTATTCCCCTAGGCCATTCCAGTTATTGGTTTCGAGTATCAGAATTGCGAAAATTTTGATGGTTTCTCAACCATTCCTTAACATCAAACTCCCATATCTCGCGAACGGAATGAAGAACTCGAGAAATGCCTGTTGCATCTGAAAGTAGAAACTCGCCCGATTAGAAAGGTATGTGTATTTTTCCTCTAGGCCATTGTAGTTATTGGTTTCGAGTATGAGACTTGCGAAAATCTTGATGGTTTCTCAACCATTCCTTAACTTCAAACTCCCATATCTCGCGAACGGAATGACGAACTCGAGAAATTCCTGATGCATCTGAAAGTAGAACCTCGCACGATTACAATGGTGTGTGTACTATTCCCCTAGGCCATTCCAGTTATTGGTTTCGAGTATCAGAATTGCGAAAATTTTGATGGTTTCTCAACCATTCCTGAACTTCAAAATCCCATGTCTCGCGAACGAATGACGAACTCGAGAAATTCCTGTTGCATCTGAAAGTGGAAACTCGCCCGATTACAAAGGTATGTGCATTTTTCCCCTAGGCCTTTGTAGTTATTGGTTTCTAGTATCAGACTTGCGAAAATTTTGATTGTTTCTCAAGCATTCCTTAACTTCAAACTCCCATATCTCGCGAACGGATTTACGAACTTGAGAAATCCTTGTTGCATCTGAAAGCAGAAACTCGCCCGATTACAACGGTATGTGTGTTTTCCCCTAGGCCATTGTAGTTATTGGTTTCTAGCGTCAGAGCTTCAAAAATTTTGATGGTAACTCAACCATTCCTTAACTTCAAACTCCCATATCTCGCGAACGGAATGACGAATTCGAGAAATTCCTGTTGCATCTGAAAGTAGAAACTCGCACGATTACAATGGTGTGTGTACTTTTCCCCTAGGCCATTCCAGTTATTGGTTTCTAGCGCCAGAATTGCGAAAATTTTGATGGTTTCTCAACCATTCCTTAACTTCAAACTCCCATGTCTCGCGAACGAATGACGAACTCGAGAAATTCCTGTTGCTCCTGAAAGTTGAAACTCGCCCGATTACAAAGGTATGTGCATTTTTCCCCTAGGCCTTTGTAGTTATTGGTTTCTAGTATCAGACTTGCGAAAATTTTGATGGTTTCTCAAGCATTCCTTAACTTCAAACTCCCATATCTCGCGAACGGAATGACGAACTCGAGAAATTCCTGTTGCATCTGAAAGTGGTAACTCGCCCGATTAGAAAGGTATGTGTATTTTCCCCTAGGCCATTGTAGTTGTTGGTTTCTAGCATCAGAATTGCGAAAATTTTGATGGTTTCTCAACCATACCTTAACTTCGAACACCCATATCTCGCGAACCGGATGACGAACTCGAGAAATTCCTGTTGCATCTGAAAGTGGATACTCGCCCGATTACAAAGGCATGTGTATTTTTCCCCTAGGCCGTTGTAGTTATTGGTTTCGAGTATCAGACCAGCGAAAATTTTGATGGTTTCTCAAACATTCCTTAACTTCAAACTCCCATATCTCGCGAAGGGAATGACGAACTCGAGAAATTCCTGTTGCATCTGAAAGCAGAAACACGCACGATTACAACGGTATGTGTATTTTTCCCCTAGGCAATTGTAGTTATTTTTTTCTAGCATCAGAATTGCGAAAATTTTGATGGTTTCTCAACCATTCCTTAACTTCGAACTCCCATATCTCGCGAACGGGATGACGAACTCGAGAAATTCCTGTCGCATCTGAAACTGGAAACTCGACCGATTACAAAGGTATGTGTATTTTCCCCCAGGCCATTGTAGTTATTGGTTTCTAGCGTCAGAATTGCGAAAATTTTGATGGTTTCTCTACCGTTCCTTAACTTCAAACTCCCATGTCTCGCGAACGGATTGACGAACTCGAGAAATTCCTGTTGCATCTGACAGCAGAAACTCGCCCGATTACAACGGTATGTGTATTTTTCCCCCAGGCCATTGTAGTTATTGGTTTCGAGTATCAGGCTTGCGAAAATTTTGATGGTTTCTCAACCATCCCTTAACTTCAAACTCCCATAACTCGCGAACGGAATGACGAACTCGAGAAATTCCTGTTGCATCTGAAAGTGGAAACTCGCCCGATTACAAGGGTATGTGCATTTTTCCCCTATGCCTTTGTAGTTATTGGTTTCGAGTATCAGACTTGCGAAAATTTTGATGGTTTCTCAACCATTCCTTAACTTCAAACTCCCACATCACGCGAACCGATTGACGAACTCGAGAATTTCCTATTGCATCTGAAAGCAGAAACACGCCCGATTACAACGGTATGTGTATTTTCCCCTAGGCCATTGTAGTTATTGGTTTCTAGCGTCAGAATTGCGAAAATTTTGATGGTTTCTCAACCATTCCTTAACTTCAAACTCCCATGTCTCGCGAACGAATGACGATCTCGAGAAATTCCTGTTGCATCTGAAAGTGGAAACTCGCCCGATTACAAAGGTATGTGCATTTTTCCCCTAGGCCTTTGTAGTTACTGGTTTCTAGTATCAGAATTGCGAAAGTTTTGATTGTTTCTCAAGCATTCCTTTACTTCAAACTCCCATAACTCGCGAACGGAATGACGAACTCGAGAAATTCCTGTTGCATCTGAAAGCAGAAACTCGCCCGATTACAACGGTATGTTTATTTTTCCCCTAGGCGATTGTAGTTATTGGTTTCGAGTATCAGACTTGCGAAAATCTTGATGGTTTCTCAACCATTCCTTAACTTCGAACTACCATATCTCGCGAACGGATTGACGAACTCGAGAATTTCCTATTGCACCTGAAAGCAGAGACACGCCCGATTACATCGGTACGTGTATTTTTGAACTAGGCCATTCCAGTTATTGGTTTCGAGTATCAGACCACCGAAAATTTTGAAGGTTTCTCAAACATTCCTTAACTTCAAACTCCCATATCTCGCGAAAGGATTGACGAACTCGAGAAATTCCTATTGCATCTGAAAGCAGAAACTCGCCCGATTTCAACGGTATGTGCATTTTTGCCCTAGGCCATAGTAGTCATTGGTTTCGAGTATCAGACCTGCGAAAATTTTGATGGTTTCTCAAGCATTCCTTAACTTCAAACTCCCACATCTCCCGAACGGATTGACGACTCGAGAAATTCCTGTTGCATCTGAAACCAGAAACTCGCCCGATTACAATGGTTTGTGTACTTTTCCCCTAGGCCTTTCCAGTTATTCGTTTCTAGCACCAGAATTGCGAGAATTTTGATGGTTTCTCAACCATTCCTTAACTTCAAACTCCCATATCTCGCGAACGGAATGACGAACTCGAGAAATTCCTGTTGCATCTGAAAGTGGAAACTCGCCCGATTACAAAGGTATGTACATTTTTCCCCTAGGCCTTTGTAGTTATTGGTTTCGAGTATCAGACTTTCGAAAATTTTGATGGTTTCTCAAGCATTCCTTAACTTCAGACTCCCATATCTCGCGAACGGATTGACGAACTCGAGAAATTCCTGTTGCATCTGAAAGCAGAAACTCGCCCGATTACAACGGTATATGTATTTTCCCCTAGGCCATTGTAGTTATTGGTTTCGAGTATCAGACTTGCAAAAATTTTGAGGGTTTCTCAAGCATTCCTTAACTTCAAACTCCCATATCTCGCGAACGGATTGACGAACTCGAGAAATTCCTGTTGCATCTGAAAGCAGAAACTCGCCCGATTACAACGGTAGGTTTATTTTTCCCCTATGCGATTGTAGTTACTGGTTTCGAGTATCAGACTTGCGAAAATTTTGATGGTTTCTCAACCATTCCTGAACTTCAAAATCCCATGTCTCGCGAACGAATGACGAACTCGAGAAATTCCTGTTGCATCTGAAAGTGGAAACTCGCCCGATTACAAAGGTATGTGCATTTTTCCCCTAGGCCTTTGTAGTTATTGGTTTCTAGTATCAGACTTGCGAAAATTTTGATTGTTTCTCAAGCATTCCTTAACTTCAAACTCCCATATCTCGCGAACGGATTTACGAACTTGAGAAATCCTTGTTGCATCTGAAAGCAGAAACTCGCCCGATTACAACGGTATGTGTGTTTTCCCCTAGGCCATTGTAGTTATTGGTTTCTAGCGTCAGAGCTTCAAAAATTTTGATGGTAACTCAACCATTCCTTAACTTCAAACTCCCATATCTCGCGAACGGAATGACGAATTCGAGAAATTCCTGTTGCATCTGAAAGTAGAAACTCGCACGATTACAATGGTGTGTGTACTTTTCCCCTAGGCCATTCCAGTTATTGGTTTCTAGCGCCAGAATTGCGAAAATTTTGATGGTTTCTCAACCATTCCTTAACTTCAAACTCCCATGTCTCGCGAACGAATGACGAACTCGAGAAATTCCTGTTGCTCCTGAAAGTTGAAACTCGCCCGATTACAAAGGTATGTGCATTTTTCCCCTAGGCCTTTGTAGTTATTGGTTTCTAGTATCAGACTTGCGAAAATTTTGATGGTTTCTCAAGCATTCCTTAACTTCAAACTCCCATATCTCGCGAACGGATTGACGAACTCGAGAAATTCCTGTTGCGTCTGAAAGCAGAAACTCGCCCGATTACAACGGTATGTGTGTTTTCCCCTAGGCCATTGTAGTTATTGGTTTCTAGCGTCAGAATTGCGAAAATTTTGATGGTATCTCAACCATTCCTTAACTTCAAACTCCCATATCTCGCGAACGGAATGACGAACTCGAGAAATTCCTGTTGCATCTGAAAGTGGTAACTCGCCCGATTAGAAAGGTATGTGTATTTTCCCCTAGGCCATTGTAGTTATTGGTTTCGAGTATCAGACTTGCGAAAATCTTGATGGTTTCTCAACCATTCCTTAACTTGAAACTACCATATCTCGCGAACGGAATGACGAAATCGAGAAATTCCTGTTGCATGTGAAAGCAGAAACTCGCCCGATTACAACGATATGTGTATTTTCCCCTAGGCCATTGTAGTTATTGGTTTCTCGCATCAGAATTGCGAAAATTTTGATGGTTTCTCAACCATACCTTAACTTCGAACACCCATATCTCGCGAACCGGATGACGAACTCGAGAAATTCCTGTTGCATCTGAAAGCAGAAACACGCACGATTACAACGGTATGTGTATTTTTCCCCTAGGCAATTGTAGTTATTTTTTTCTAGCATCAGAATTGCGAAAATTTTGATGGTTTCTCAACCATTCCTTAACTTCGAACTCCCATATCTCGCGAACGGGATGACGAACTCGAGAAATTCCTGTCGCATCTGAAACTGGAAACTCGACCGATTACAAAGGTATGTGTATTTTCCCCCAGGCCATTGTAGTTATTGGTTTCTAGCGTCAGAATTGCGAAAATTTTGATGGTTTCTCTACCGTTCCTTAACTTCAAACTCCCATGTCTCGCGAACGGATTGACGAACTCGAGAAATTCCTGTTGCATCTGACAGCAGAAACTCGCCCGATTACAACGGTATGTGTATTTTTCCCCCAGGCCATTGTAGTTATTGGTTTCGAGTATCAGGCTTGCGAAAATTTTGATGGTTTCTCAACCATCCCTTAACTTCAAACTCCCATAACTCGCGAACGGAATGACGAACTCGAGAAATTCCTGTTGCATCTGAAAGTGGAAACTCGCCCGATTACAAGGGTATGTGCATTTTTCCCCTATGCCTTTGTAGTTATTGGTTTCGAGTATCAGACTTGCGAAAATTTTGATGGTTTCTCAACCATTCCTTAACTTCAAACTCCCACATCACGCGAACCGATTGACGAACTCGAGAATTTCCTATTGCATCTGAAAGCAGAAACACGCCCGATTACAACGGTATGTGTATTTTCCCCTAGGCCATTGTAGTTATTGGTTTCTAGCGTCAGAATTGCGAAAATTTTGATGGTTTCTCAACCATTCCTTAACTTCAAACTCCCATGTCTCGCGAACGAATGACGATCTCGAGAAATTCCTGTTGCATCTGAAAGTGGAAACTCGCCCGATTACAAAGGTATGTGCATTTTTCCCCTAGGCCTTTGTAGTTACTGGTTTCTAGTATCAGAATTGCGAAAGTTTTGATTGTTTCTCAAGCATTCCTTTACTTCAAACTCCCATAACTCGCGAACGGAATGACGAACTCGAGAAATTCCTGTTGCATCTGAAAGCAGAAACTCGCCCGATTACAACGGTATGTTTATTTTTCCCCTAGGCGATTGTAGTTATTGGTTTCGAGTATCAGACTTGCGAAAATCTTGATGGTTTCTCAACCATTCCTTAACTTCGAACTACCATATCTCGCGAACGGATTGACGAACTCGAGAATTTCCTATTGCACCTGAAAGCAGAGACACGCCCGATTACATCGGTACGTGTATTTTTGAACTAGGCCATTCCAGTTATTGGTTTCGAGTATCAGACCACCGAAAATTTTGAAGGTTTCTCAAACATTCCTTAACTTCAAACTCCCATATCTCGCGAAAGGATTGACGAACTCGAGAAATTCCTATTGCATCTGAAAGCAGAAACTCGCCCGATTTCAACGGTATGTGCATTTTTGCCCTAGGCCATAGTAGTCATTGGTTTCGAGTATCAGACCTGCGAAAATTTTGATGGTTTCTCAAGCATTCCTTAACTTCAAACTCCCACATCTCCCGAACGGATTGACGACTCGAGAAATTCCTGTTGCATCTGAAACCAGAAACTCGCCCGATTACAATGGTTTGTGTACTTTTCCCCTAGGCCTTTCCAGTTATTCGTTTCTAGCACCAGAATTGCGAGAATTTTGATGGTTTCTCAACCATTCCTTAACTTCAAACTCCCATATCTCGCGAACGGAATGACGAACTCGAGAAATTCCTGTTGCATCTGAAAGTGGAAACTCGCCCGATTACAAAGGTATGTACATTTTTCCCCTAGGCCTTTGTAGTTATTGGTTTCGAGTATCAGACTTTCGAAAATTTTGATGGTTTCTCAAGCATTCCTTAACTTCAGACTCCCATATCTCGCGAACGGATTGACGAACTCGAGAAATTCCTGTTGCATCTGAAAGCAGAAACTCGCCCGATTACAACGGTATATGTATTTTCCCCTAGGCCATTGTAGTTATTGGTTTCGAGTATCAGACTTGCAAAAATTTTGAGGGTTTCTCAAGCATTCCTTAACTTCAAACTCCCATATCTCGCGAACGGATTGACGAACTCGAGAAATTCCTGTTGCATCTGAAAGCAGAAACTCGCCCGATTACAACGGTAGGTTTATTTTTCCCCTATGCGATTGTAGTTACTGGTTTCGAGTATCAGACTTGCGAAAATTTTGATGGTTTCTCAACCATTCCTGAACTTCAAAATCCCATGTCTCGCGAACGAATGACGAACTCGAGAAATTCCTGTTGCATCTGAAAGTGGAAACTCGCCCGATTACAAAGGTATGTGCATTTTTCCCCTAGGCCTTTGTAGTTATTGGTTTCTAGTATCAGACTTGCGAAAATTTTGATTGTTTCTCAAGCATTCCTTAACTTCAAACTCCCATATCTCGCGAACGGATTTACGAACTTGAGAAATCCTTGTTGCATCTGAAAGCAGAAACTCGCCCGATTACAACGGTATGTGTGTTTTCCCCTAGGCCATTGTAGTTATTGGTTTCTAGCGTCAGAGCTTCAAAAATTTTGATGGTAACTCAACCATTCCTTAACTTCAAACTCCCATATCTCGCGAACGGAATGACGAATTCGAGAAATTCCTGTTGCATCTGAAAGTAGAAACTCGCACGATTACAATGGTGTGTGTACTTTTCCCCTAGGCCATTCCAGTTATTGGTTTCTAGCGCCAGAATTGCGAAAATTTTGATGGTTTCTCAACCATTCCTTAACTTCAAACTCCCATGTCTCGCGAACGAATGACGAACTCGAGAAATTCCTGTTGCTCCTGAAAGTTGAAACTCGCCCGATTACAAAGGTATGTGCATTTTTCCCCTAGGCCTTTGTAGTTATTGGTTTCTAGTATCAGACTTGCGAAAATTTTGATGGTTTCTCAAGCATTCCTTAACTTCAAACTCCCATATCTCGCGAACGGATTGACGAACTCGAGAAATTCCTGTTGCGTCTGAAAGCAGAAACTCGCCCGATTACAACGGTATGTGTGTTTTCCCCTAGGCCATTGTAGTTATTGGTTTCTAGCGTCAGAATTGCGAAAATTTTGATGGTATCTCAACCATTCCTTAACTTCAAACTCCCATATCTCGCGAACGGAATGACGAACTCGAGAAATTCCTGTTGCATCTGAAAGTGGTAACTCGCCCGATTAGAAAGGTATGTGTATTTTCCCCTAGGCCATTGTAGTTATTGGTTTCGAGTATCAGACTTGCGAAAATCTTGATGGTTTCTCAACCATTCCTTAACTTGAAACTACCATATCTCGCGAACGGAATGACGAAATCGAGAAATTCCTGTTGCATGTGAAAGCAGAAACTCGCCCGATTACAACGATATGTGTATTTTCCCCTAGGCCATTGTAGTTATTGGTTTCTCGCATCAGAATTGCGAAAATTTTGATGGTTTCTCAACCATACCTTAACTTCGAACACCCATATCTCGCGAACCGGATGACGAACTCGAGAAATTCCTGTTGCATCTGAAAGTGGATACTCGCCCTATTAAAAAGGCATGTGTATTTTTCCCCTAGGCCGTTGTAGTTCTTGGTTTCGAGTATCAGACCAGCGAAAATTTTGATGGTTTCTCAAACATTCCTTAACTTCAAACTCCCATATCTCGCGAACGGAATGACGAACTCGAGAAATTCCTGTTGCATCTGAAAGTAGAACCTCGCACGATTACAATGGTGTGTGTACTACTCCCCTAGGCCATTCCAGTTATTGGTTTCGAGTATCAGAATTGCGAAAATTTTGATGGTTTCTCAACCATTCCTGAACTTCAAACTCCCATGCCTCGCGAACGGAATGACGAACTCGAGAAATTCCTGTTGCATCTGAAAGTAGAAACTCGCACGATTACAATGGTGTGTGTACTTTTCCCCTAGGCCATTCCAGTTATTGGTTTCTACCGTCAGAATTGCGAAAATTTGGATGGTTTCTCAACCATTCCTTAACTTCAAAATCCCATGTCTCGCGAACGAATGACGAACTCGAGAAATTCCTGTTGCATCTGAAAGTGGAAACTCGCCCGATTACAAAGGTATGTGCATTTTTCCCCTAGGCCTTTGTAGTTATTGGTTTCTAGTATCAGACTTGCGAAAATTTTGATTGTTTCTCAAGCATTCCTTAACTTCAAACTCCCATATCTCGCGAACGGATTTACGAACTTGAGAAATCCCTGTTGCATCTGAAAGCAGAAACTCGCCCGATTACAACGGTATGTGTGTTTTCCCCTAGGCCATTGTAGTTATTGGTTTCTAGCGTCAGAACTTCAAAAATTTTGATGGTAACTCAACCATTCCTTAACTTCAAACTCCCATATCTCGCGAACGGAATGACGAACTCGAGAAATTCCTGTTGCATCTGAAAGTAGAGACTCGCACGATTACAATGGTGTGTGTACTTTTCACCTAGGCCATTCCAGTTATTGGTTTCTAGCGTCAGAATTGCGAAAATTTTGATGGTTTCTCAACCATTCCTTAACTTCAAACTCCCATGTCTCGCGAACGAATGACGAACTCGAGAAATTCCTGTTGCATCTGAAAGTGGATACTCGCCCGATTACAAAGGCATGTGTATTTTTCCCCTAGGCCGTTGTAGTTATTGTTTTCGAGTATCAGACCAGCGAAAATTTTGATGGTTTCTCAAACATTCCTTAACTTCAAACTCCCATATCTCGCGAAGGGAATGACGAACTCGAGAAATTCCTGTTGCATCTGAAAGTAGAAACTCGCACGATTTCAATGGTGTGTGTACTTTTCCCCTAGGCCATTCCAGTTATAGGTTTCGAGTATCAGAATTGCGAAAATTTTGATAGTTTCTCAACGATTCCTTAACTTCAAACTCCCATGTCTCGCGAACGGAATGACGAACTCCAGAAATTCCTATTGCATCTGAAAGTGGAAACTCGCCCGATTACAAAGGTATGTGCATTTTTCCCCTAGGCCTTTGTAGTTATTGGTTTCGAGTATCAGACTTGCGAAAATTTTGATGGTTTCTCAAGCATTCTTTAACTTCAAACTCCCATATCTCGCGAACGGAATGACGAACTCGAGAAATTCCTGTTGCATCTGAAAGCAGAAACACGCACGATTACAACGGTATGTGTATTTTTCCCCTAGGCAATTGTAGTTATTGGTTTCTAGCATCAGAATTGCGAAAATTTTGATGGTTTCTCAAGCATTCCTTAACTTCAAACTCCCATATCTCGCGAACGGATTGACGAACTCGAGAAATTCCTGTCGCATCTGAAACTGGAAACTCGCCCGATTACAAAGGTATGTGTATTTTCCCCCAGGCCATTGTAGTTATTGGTTTCTAGCGTCAGAATTGCGAAAATTTTGATGGTTTCTCAACCATTCCTTAACTTCAAACTCCCATATCTCGCGAATGGAATGACGAACTCGAGAAATTCCTATTGCATCTGAAAGTGGAAACTCGCCCGATTAGAAAGGTATGTGTATTTTTCCCCTAGGCCATTGTAGTTATTGGTTTCGGGTATCAGAATTGCGAAAATGTTGATTGTTTCTCAAGCATTCCTTAACTTCAAACTCCCATATCTCGCGAACGGATTTACGAACTTGAGAAATTCCTGTTGCATCTGAAAGTAGAAACTCGCACGATTACAATGGTGTGTTTACTTTTCCCCTAGGCCATTCCAGTTATTGGTTTCTAGTATCAGAATTGCGAAAATTTTGATGGTTTCTCAAGCATTCCTTAACTTCAGACTCCCATGCCTCGCGAACGGAATGACGAACTCGAGAAATTCCTGTTGCATCTGAAAGCAGAAACTCGCCCGATTACAACGGTATGTGTGTTTTCCCCTAGGCCATTGTAGTTATTGGTTTCTAGCGTCAGAACTTCAAAAATTTTGATGGTAACTCAACCATTCCTTAACTTCAAACTCCCATATCTCGCGAACGGAATGACGAACTCGAGAAATTCCTGTTGCATCTGAAAGTAGAAACTCGCACGATTACAATGGTGTGTTTACTTTTCCCCTAGGCCATTCCAGTTATTGGTTTCTAGTATCAGAATTGCGAAAATTTTGATGTTTTCTCAAGCATTCCTTAAATTCAAACTCCCATATCTCGCGAACGGATTGACGAACTCGAGAAATTCCTGTTGCATCTGAAAGCAGAAACTCGCCCGATTACATCGGTATGTGCATTTTCCCCTAGGCCATTGTAGTTATTGGTTTCTAGCGTCAGAATTGCGAAAATTTTGATGGTTTCTGAACCATTCCTTAATTTCAAACTCCCATATCTCTCGAACGGAATGACGAACTCGAGAAATTCCTGTTGCATCTGAAAGTGGAAACTCGCCCGATTAAAAAGCTATGTGTATTTTTCCTCTGGGCCATTGTAGTTATTGGTTTCGAGTATCAGACTTGCGAAAATCTTGATGGTTTCTCAACCATTCCTTAACTTCAAACTCCCATATCTCGCGAACGGAATGACGAACTCGAGAAATTCCTGTTGCATCTGAAAGTAGAACCTCGCACGATTACAATGGTGTGTGTACTATTCCCCTAGGCCATTCCAGTTATTGGTTTCGAGTATCAGAATTGCGAAAATTTTGATGGTTTCTCAACCATTCCTGAACTTCAAACTCCCATGCCTCGCGAACGGAATGACGAACTCGAGAAATTCCTGTTGCATCTGAAAGTAGAAGCTCGCACGATTACAATGGTGTGTGTACTTTTCCCCTAGGCCATTCCAGTTATTGGTTTCTACCGTCAGAATTGCGAAAATTTGGATGGTTTCTCAACCATTCCTTAACTTCAAAATCCCATGTCTCGCGAACGAATGACGAACTCGAGAAATTCCTGTTGCATCTGAAAGCAGAAACTCGCCCGATTTCAACGGTATGTGCATTTTTGCCCTAGGCCGTAGTAGTTATTGGTTTCGAGTATCAGACTTGCGAAAATTTTGATGGTTTCTCAAGCTTTCCTTAACTTCAAACTCCCATATCTCGCGAACGGATTGACGACTTGAGAAATTCTGTTGCATCTGAAAGTAGAAACTCGCACGATTACAATGGTGTGTGTACATTTCCCCTAGGCCATTCCAGTTATTGGTTTCTAGCGTCAGAATTGCGAAAATTTTGATGGTTTCTCAACGATTCCTTAACTTCAAACTCCCATGTCTCGCGAACGAATGACGAACTCGAGAAATTCCTGTTGCATCTGAAAGTAGAAACTCGCACGATTACAATGGTGTGTTTACTTTTCCCCTAGGCCATTCCAGTTATTGGTTTCTAGCGTCAGAATTGCGAAAATTTTGATGGTTTCTCAACGATTCCTTAACTTCAAACTCCCATGTCTCGCGAACGAATGACGAACTCGAGAAATTCCTGTTCCTCCTGAAAGTGGAAACTCGCCCGATTACAAAGGTATGTGCATTTTTCCCCTAGGCCTTTCTAGTTATTTGTTTCTAGTATCAGAATTGCGAAAATTTTGATGGTTTCTCAACCATACCTTAACTTCGAAAACCCATATCTCGCGAACCGGATGACGAACTCGAGAAATTCCTGTTGCATCTGAAAGTGGATACTCGCCCGATTACAAAGGCATGTGTATTTTTCCCCTAGGCCGTTGTAGTTATTGGTTTCGAGTATCAGACCAGCGAAAATTTTGATGGTTTCTCAAACATTCCTTAACTTCAAACTCCCATATCTCGCGAAGGGAATGACGAACTCGAGAAATTCCTGTTGCATCTGAAAGCAGAAACACGCACGATTACAACGGTATGTGTGTTTTCCCCTAGGCCATTGTAGTTATTGGTTTCTAGCGGCAGAATTGCGAAAATTTTGATGGTATCTCAACCATTCCTTAACTTCAAACTCCCATATCTCGCGAACGGAATGACGAACTCGAGAAATTCCTGTTGCATCTGAAAGTGGTAACTCGCCCGATTAGAAAGGTATGTGTATTTTCCCCTAGGCCATTGTAGTTGTTGGTTTCTAGCATCAGAATTGCGAAAATTTTGATGGTTTCTCAACCATACCTTAACTTCGAACACCCATATCTCGCGAACCGGATGACGAACTCGAGAAATTCCTGTTGCATCTGAAAGTGGATACTCGCCCGATTACAAAGGCATGTGTATTTTTCCCCTAGGCCGTTGTAGTTATTGGTTTCGAGTATCAGACCAGCGAAAATTTTGATGGTTTCTCAAACATTCCTTAACTTCAAACTCCCATATCTCGCGAAGGGAATGACGAACTCGAGAAATTCCTGTTGCATCTGAAAGCAGAAACACGCACGATTACAACGGTATGTGTATTTTTCCCCTAGGCAATTGTAGTTATTTTTTTCTAGCATCAGAATTGCGAAAATTTTGATGGTTTCTCAACCATTCCTTAACTTCGAACTCCCATATCTCGCGAACGGGATGACGAACTCGAGAAATTCCTGTCGCATCTGAAACTGGAAACTCGACCGATTACAAAGGTATGTGTATTTTCCCCCAGGCCATTGTAGTTATTGGTTTCTAGCGTCAGAATTGCGAAAATTTTGATGGTTTCTCTACCGTTCCTTAACTTCAAACTCCCATGTCTCGCGAACGGATTGACGAACTCGAGAAATTCCTGTTGCATCTGACAGCAGAAACTCGCCCGATTACAACGGTATGTGTATTTTTCCCCCAGGCCATTGTAGTTATTGGTTTCGAGTATCAGGCTTGCGAAAATTTTGATGGTTTCTCAACCATCCCTTAACTTCAAACTCCCATAACTCGCGAACGGAATGACGAACTCGAGAAATTCCTGTTGCATCTGAAAGTGGAAACTCGCCCGATTACAAGGGTATGTGCATTTTTCCCCTATGCCTTTGTAGTTATTGGTTTCGAGTATCAGACTTGCGAAAATTTTGATGGTTTCTCAACCATTCCTTAACTTCAAACTCCCACATCACGCGAACCGATTGACGAACTCGAGAATTTCCTATTGCATCTGAAAGCAGAAACACGCCCGATTACAACGGTATGTGTATTTTCCCCTAGGCCATTGTAGTTATTGGTTTCTAGCGTCAGAATTGCGAAAATTTTGATGGTTTCTCAACCATTCCTTAACTTCAAACTCCCATGTCTCGCGAACGAATGACGATCTCGAGAAATTCCTGTTGCATCTGAAAGTGGAAACTCGCCCGATTACAAAGGTATGTGCATTTTTCCCCTAGGCCTTTGTAGTTACTGGTTTCTAGTATCAGAATTGCGAAAGTTTTGATTGTTTCTCAAGCATTCCTTTACTTCAAACTCCCATAACTCGCGAACGGAATGACGAACTCGAGAAATTCCTGTTGCATCTGAAAGCAGAAACTCGCCCGATTACAACGGTATGTTTATTTTTCCCCTAGGCGATTGTAGTTATTGGTTTCGAGTATCAGACTTGCGAAAATCTTGATGGTTTCTCAACCATTCCTTAACTTCGAACTACCATATCTCGCGAACGGATTGACGAACTCGAGAATTTCCTATTGCACCTGAAAGCAGAGACACGCCCGATTACATCGGTACGTGTATTTTTGAACTAGGCCATTCCAGTTATTGGTTTCGAGTATCAGACCACCGAAAATTTTGAAGGTTTCTCAAACATTCCTTAACTTCAAACTCCCATATCTCGCGAAAGGATTGACGAACTCGAGAAATTCCTATTGCATCTGAAAGCAGAAACTCGCCCGATTTCAACGGTATGTGCATTTTTGCCCTAGGCCATAGTAGTCATTGGTTTCGAGTATCAGACCTGCGAAAATTTTGATGGTTTCTCAAGCATTCCTTAACTTCAAACTCCCACATCTCCCGAACGGATTGACGACTCGAGAAATTCCTGTTGCATCTGAAACCAGAAACTCGCCCGATTACAATGGTTTGTGTACTTTTCCCCTAGGCCTTTCCAGTTATTCGTTTCTAGCACCAGAATTGCGAGAATTTTGATGGTTTCTCAACCATTCCTTAACTTCAAACTCCCATATCTCGCGAACGGAATGACGAACTCGAGAAATTCCTGTTGCATCTGAAAGTGGAAACTCGCCCGATTACAAAGGTATGTACATTTTTCCCCTAGGCCTTTGTAGTTATTGGTTTCGAGTATCAGACTTTCGAAAATTTTGATGGTTTCTCAAGCATTCCTTAACTTCAGACTCCCATATCTCGCGAACGGATTGACGAACTCGAGAAATTCCTGTTGCATCTGAAAGCAGAAACTCGCCCGATTACAACGGTATATGTATTTTCCCCTAGGCCATTGTAGTTATTGGTTTCGAGTATCAGACTTGCAAAAATTTTGAGGGTTTCTCAAGCATTCCTTAACTTCAAACTCCCATATCTCGCGAACGGATTGACGAACTCGAGAAATTCCTGTTGCATCTGAAAGCAGAAACTCGCCCGATTACAACGGTAGGTTTATTTTTCCCCTATGCGATTGTAGTTACTGGTTTCGAGTATCAGACTTGCGAAAATCTTGATGGTTTCTCAACCATTCCTTAACTTCGACCTACCATATCTCGCGAACGGATTGACGAACTCGAGAATTTCCTATTGCATCTGAAAGCAGAAGCACGCCCGATTACATCGGTACGTGTATTTTTGAACTAGGCCATTCCAGTTATTGGTTTCGAGTATCAGACCTGCGAAAATTTTGATGGTTTCTCAAGCATTCCTTAACTTCAAACTCCCATATCTCGCGAACGGAATGACGCACTCGAGAAATTCATGTTGCATCTGAAAGTGGTAACTCGCCCGATTACAAAGGTATGTGCATTTTTCCCCTAGGCCTTTGTAATTATTGGTTTCGAGTATCAGACTTTCGAAAATTTTGATGGTTTCTCAAGCATTCCTTAACTTCGAACTCCCATATCTCGCGAACGGGATGACGAACTCGAGAAATTCCTGTTGCATCTGAAAGCAGAAACTCGCCCGATTACAACGGTACGTGTATTTTTCCCCTAGGCCATAGTTGTTATTTGATTCGAGTATCAGACTTGCGAAAATTGTGATGGTTTCTCAACCATTCCTTAACTTCAAACTCCCATATCTCGCGAACGGATTGACGAACTCGAGAATTTCCCGTTGTATCTGAAAGCAGAAACTCGCCCGATTACAACGGTATGTGTATTTTCCCCTAGGCCATTGTAGTTATTGGTTTCTAGCGTCAGAATTGCGAAAATTTTGATGGTTTCTCAACCATTCCTTAACTTCAAACTCCCATATCTCGCGAACGGAATGACGAACTCGAGAAATTCCTGTTGCATCTGAAAGTGGAAACTCGCCCGATTACAAAGGTATGTGTATTTTTCCCCTAGGCCTTTGTAGTTATTGGTTTCGAGTATCAGACTTGCGAAAATCTTGATGGTTTCTCAACCATTCCTTAACTTCGAACTCCCATATCTCGCGAACGGGACGACGAACTCGAGAATTTCCTGTTGCATCTGAAACTGGAAACTCGCCCGATCACAAAGGTATGTGTATTTTTCCCCTAGGCCTTTGTAGTTATTGGTTTCTAGCATCAGAATTGCGAAAATTTTGATGGTTTCTCAAGCATTCCTTAACTTCAAACTCCCATATCTCGCGAACGGATTGACGAACTCGAGAATTTCCCGTTGCATCTGAAAGCAGAAACTCGCCCGATTACAACGGTATGTGTATTTTCCCCTAGGCCATTGTAGTTATTGGTTTCTAGCGTCAGAATTGCGAAAATTTTGATGGTTTCTCAACCATTCCTTAACTTCAAACTCCCATATCTCACGAACGGAATGACGAACTCGAGAAGTTCCTGTTGCATCTGAAAGTGGAAACTCGCACGATTACAACGGTGTGTGTACTTTTCCCCTAGGCCATTCCAGTTATTGGTTTCGAGTATCAGACCAGCGAAAATAGTGATGGTTTCTCAACCATTCCTTAACTTCAAACTCCCATATCTCGCGAACGGATTGACGAACTCGAGAAATTCCTGTTGCATCTGAAAGCAGAAACTCGCCCGATTTCAACGGTATGTGCATTTTTGCCCAAGGCCGTAGTAGTTATTGGTTTCGAGTATCAGACTTTCGAAAATTTTGATGGTTTCTCAAGCATTCCTTAACTTCAAACTCCTATATCTCGCGAACGGATTGACGAAATCGAGAAATTCCTGTTGCATCTGAAACCGGAAACTCGCCCGATCACAAAGGTATGTGTATTTTTCCCCTAGGCCTTTGTAGTTATTGGTTTCTAGCATCAGAATTGCGAAAATTTTGATGGTTTCTCAACCATTCCTTAACTTCAAACTGCCATATCTCGCGAACGGATTTACGAACTTGAGAAATCCCTGTTGCATCTGAAAGCAGAAACTCGACCGATTACAACGGTATGTGTGTTTTCCCCTAGGCCATTGTAGTTATTGGTTTCTAGCGTCAGAACTTCAAAAATTTTGATGGTAACTCAACCATTCCTTAACTTCAAACTCCCATATCTCGCGAACGGAATGACGAACTCGAGAAATTCCTGTTGCATCTGAAAGTAGAAACTCGCACGATTACAATGGTGCGTTTACTTTTCCCCTAGGCCATTCCAGTTATTGTTTTCTAGCGTCAGAATTGCGAAAATTTTGATGGTTTCTCAACGATTCCTTAACTTCAAACTCCCATGTCTCGCGAACGAATGACGAACTCGAGAAATTCCTGTTCCTCCTGAAAGTGGAAACTCGCCCGATTACAAAGGTATGTGCATTTTTCCCCTAGGCCTTTCTAGTTATTTGTTTCTAGTATCAGAATTGCGAAAATTTTGATGGTTTCTCAACCATACCTTAACTTCGAACACCCATATCTCGCGAACCGGATGACGAACTCGAGAAATTCCTGTTGCATCTGAAAGTGGATACTCGCCCGATTACAAAGGCATGTGTATTTTTCCCCTAGGCCGTTGTAGTTATTGGTTTCGAGTATCAGACCAGCGAAAATTTTGATGGTTTCTCAAACATTCCTTAACTTCAAACTCCCATATCTCGCGAAGGGAATGACGAACTCGAGAAATTCCTGTTGCATCTGAAAGCAGAAACACGCACGATTACAACGGTATGTGTGTTTTCCCCTAGGCCATTGTAGTTATTGGTTTCTAGCGGCAGAATTGCGAAAATTTTGATGGTATCTCAACCATTCCTTAACTTCAAACTCCCATATCTCGCGAACGGAATGACGAACTCGAGAAATTCCTGTTGCATCTGAAAGTGGTAACTCGCCCGATTAGAAAGGTATGTGTATTTTCCCCTAGGCCATTGTAGTTGTTGGTTTCTAGCATCAGAATTGCGAAAATTTTGATGGTTTCTCAACCATACCTTAACTTCGAACACCCATATCTCGCGAACCGGATGACGAACTCGAGAAATTCCTGTTGCATCTGAAAGTGGATACTCGCCCGATTACAAAGGCATGTGTATTTTTCCCCTAGGCCGTTGTAGTTATTGGTTTCGAGTATCAGACCAGCGAAAATTTTGATGGTTTCTCAAACATTCCTTAACTTCAAACTCCCATATCTCGCGAAGGGAATGACGAACTCGAGAAATTCCTGTTGCATCTGAAAGCAGAAACACGCACGATTACAACGGTATGTGTATTTTTCCCCTAGGCAATTGTAGTTATTTTTTTCTAGCATCAGAATTGCGAAAATTTTGATGGTTTCTCAACCATTCCTTAACTTCGAACTCCCATATCTCGCGAACGGGATGACGAACTCGAGAAATTCCTGTCGCATCTGAAACTGGAAACTCGACCGATTACAAAGGTATGTGTATTTTCCCCCAGGCCATTGTAGTTATTGGTTTCTAGCGTCAGAATTGCGAAAATTTTGATGGTTTCTCTACCGTTCCTTAACTTCAAACTCCCATGTCTCGCGAACGGATTGACGAACTCGAGAAATTCCTGTTGCATCTGACAGCAGAAACTCGCCCGATTACAACGGTATGTGTATTTTTCCCCCAGGCCATTGTAGTTATTGGTTTCGAGTATCAGGCTTGCGAAAATTTTGATGGTTTCTCAACCATCCCTTAACTTCAAACTCCCATAACTCGCGAACGGAATGACGAACTCGAGAAATTCCTGTTGCATCTGAAAGTGGAAACTCGCCCGATTACATGGGTATGTGCATTTTTCCCCTATGCCTTTGTAGTTATTGGTTTCGAGTATCAGACTTGCGAAAATTTTGATGGTTTCTCAACCATTCCTTAACTTCAAACTCCCACATCACGCGAACCGATTGACGAACTCGAGAATTTCCTATTGCATCTGAAAGCAGAAACACGCCCGATTACAACGGTATGTGTATTTTCCCCTAGGCCATTGTAGTTATTGGTTTCTAGCGTCAGAATTGCGAAAATTTTGATGGTTTCTCAACCATTCCTTAACTTCAAACTCCCATGTCTCGCGAACGAATGACGATCTCGAGAAATTCCTGTTGCATCTGAAAGTGGAAACTCGCCCGATTACAAAGGTATGTGCATTTTTCCCCTAGGCCTTTGTAGTTACTGGTTTCTAGTATCAGAATTGCGAAAGTTTTGATTGTTTCTCAAGCATTCCTTTACTTCAAACTCCCATAACTCGCGAACGGAATGACGAACTCGAGAAATTCCTGTTGTATCTGAAAGCAGAAACTCGCCCGATTACAACGGTATGTTTATTTTTCCCCTAGGCGATTGTAGTTATTTGTTTCGAGTATCAGACTTGCGAAAATCTTGATGGTTTCTCAACCATTCCTTAACTTCGAACTACCATATCTCGCGAACGGATTGACGAACTCGAGAATTTCCTATTGCACCTGAAAGCAGAGACACGCCCGATTACATCGGTACGTGTATTTTTGAACTAGGCCATTCCAGTTATTGGTTTCGAGTATCAGACCACCGAAAATTTTGAAGGTTTCTCAAACATTCCTTAACTTCAAACTCCCATATCTCGCGAAAGGATTGACGAACTCGAGAAATTCCTGTTGCATCTGAAAGCAGAAACTCGCCCGATTTTAACGGTATGTGCATTTTTGCCCTAGGCCATAGTAGTCATTGGTTTCGAGTATCAGACCTGCGAAAATTTTGATGGTTTCTCAAGCATTCCTTAACTTCAAACTCCCACATCTCCCGAACGGATTGACGACTCGAGAAATTCCTGTTGCATCTGAAACCAGAAACTCGCCCGATTACAATGGTTTGTGTACTTTTCCCCTAGGCCTTTCCAGTTATTCGTTTCTAGCACCAGAATTGCGAGAATTTTGATGGTTTCTCAACCATTCCTTAACTTCAAACTCCCATATCTCGCGAACGGAATGACGAACTCGAGAAATTCCTGTTGCATCTGAAAGTGGAAACTCGCCCGATTACAAAGGTATGTACATTTTTCCCCTAGGCCTTTGTAGTTATTGGTTTCGAGTATCAGACTTTCGAAAATTTTGATGGTTTCTCAAACATTCCTTAACTTCAAACTCCCATATCTCGCGAAGGGAATGACGAACTCGAGAAATTCCTGTTGCATCTGAAAGCAGAAACACGCACGATTACAACGGTATGTGTATTTTTCCCCTAGGCAATTGTAGTTATTTTTTTCTAGCATCAGAATTGCGAAAATTTTGATGGTTTCTCAACCATTCCTTAACTTCGAACTCCCATATCTCGCGAACGGGATGACGAACTCGAGAAATTCCTGTCGCATCTGAAACTGGAAACTCGACCGATTACAAAGGTATGTGTATTTTCCCCCAGGCCATTGTAGTTATTGGTTTCTAGCGTCAGAATTGCGAAAATTTTGATGGTTTCTCTACCGTTCCTTAACTTCAAACTCCCATGTCTCGCGAACGGATTGACGAACTCGAGAAATTCCTGTTGCATCTGACAGCAGAAACTCGCCCGATTACAACGGTATGTGTATTTTTCCCCCAGGCCATTGTAGTTATTGGTTTCGAGTATCAGGCTTGCGAAAATTTTGATGGTTTCTCAACCATCCCTTAACTTCAAACTCCCATAACTCGCGAACGGAATGACGAACTCGAGAAATTCCTGTTGCATCTGAAAGTGGAAACTCGCCCGATTACATGGGTATGTGCATTTTTCCCCTATGCCTTTGTAGTTATTGGTTTCGAGTATCAGACTTGCGAAAATTTTGATGGTTTCTCAACCATTCCTTAACTTCAAACTCCCACATCACGCGAACCGATTGACGAACTCGAGAATTTCCTATTGCATCTGAAAGCAGAAACACGCCCGATTACAACGGTATGTGTATTTTCCCCTAGGCCATTGTAGTTATTGGTTTCTAGCGTCAGAATTGCGAAAATTTTGATGGTTTCTCAACCATTCCTTAACTTCAAACTCCCATGTCTCGCGAACGAATGACGATCTCGAGAAATTCCTGTTGCATCTGAAAGTGGAAACTCGCCCGATTACAAAGGTATGTGCATTTTTCCCCTAGGCCTTTGTAGTTACTGGTTTCTAGTATCAGAATTGCGAAAGTTTTGATTGTTTCTCAAGCATTCCTTTACTTCAAACTCCCATAACTCGCGAACGGAATGACGAACTCGAGAAATTCCTGTTGTATCTGAAAGCAGAAACTCGCCCGATTACAACGGTATGTTTATTTTTCCCCTAGGCGATTGTAGTTATTTGTTTCGAGTATCAGACTTGCGAAAATCTTGATGGTTTCTCAACCATTCCTTAACTTCGAACTACCATATCTCGCGAACGGATTGACGAACTCGAGAATTTCCTATTGCACCTGAAAGCAGAGACACGCCCGATTACATCGGTACGTGTATTTTTGAACTAGGCCATTCCAGTTATTGGTTTCGAGTATCAGACCACCGAAAATTTTGAAGGTTTCTCAAACATTCCTTAACTTCAAACTCCCATATCTCGCGAAAGGATTGACGAACTCGAGAAATTCCTGTTGCATCTGAAAGCAGAAACTCGCCCGATTTCAACGGTATGTGCATTTTTGCCCTAGGCCATAGTAGTCATTGGTTTCGAGTATCAGACCTGCGAAAATTTTGATGGTTTCTCAAGCATTCCTTAACTTCAAACTCCCACATCTCCCGAACGGATTGACGACTCGAGAAATTCCTGTTGCATCTGAAACCAGAAACTCGCCCGATTACAATGGTTTGTGTACTTTTCCCCTAGGCCTTTCCAGTTATTCGTTTCTAGCACCAGAATTGCGAGAATTTTGATGGTTTCTCAACCATTCCTTAACTTCAAACTCCCATATCTCGCGAACGGAATGACGAACTCGAGAAATTCCTGTTGCATCTGAAAGTGGAAACTCGCCCGATTACAAAGGTATGTACATTTTTCCCCTAGGCCTTTGTAGTTATTGGTTTCGAGTATCAGACTTTCGAAAATTTTGATGGTTTCTCAAGCATTCCTTAACTTCAGACTCCCATATCTCGCGAACGGATTGACGAACTCGAGAAATTCCTGTTGCATCTGAAAGCAGAAACTCGCCCGATTACAACGGTATATGTATTTTCCCCTAGGCCATTGTAGTTATTGGTTTCGAGTATCAGACTTGCAAAAATTTTGAGGGTTTCTCAAGCATTCCTTAACTTCAAACTCCCATATCTCGCGAACGGATTGACGAACTCGAGAAATTCCTGTTGCATCTGAAAGCAGAAACTCGCCCGATTACAACGGTAGGTTTATTTTTCCCCTATGCGATTGTAGTTACTGGTTTCGAGTATCAGACTTGCGAAAATCTTGATGGTTTCTCAACCATTCCTTAACTTCGACATACCATATCTCGCGAACGGATTGACGAACTCGAGAATTTCCTATTGCATCTGAAAGCAGAAGCACGCCCGATTACATCGGTACGAGTATTTTTGAACTAGGCCATTCCAGTTATTGGTTTCGAGTATCAGACCTGCGAAAATTTTGATGGTTTCTCAAGCATTCCTTAACTTCAAACTCCCATATCTCGCGAACGGAATGACGCACTCGAGAAATTCATGTTGCATCTGAAAGTGGTAACTCGCCCGATTACAAAGGTATGTGCATTTTTCCCCTAGGCCTTTGTAATTATTGGTTTCGAGTATCAGACTTTCGAAAATTTTGATGGTTTCTCAAGCATTCCTTAACTTCGAACTCCCATATCTCGCGAACGGGATGACGAACTCGAGAAATTCCTGTTGCATTGAAAGCAGAAACTCGCCCGATTACAACGGTACGTGTATTTTTCCCCTAGGCCATAGTTGTTATTTGATTCGAGTATCAGACTTGCGAAAATTGTGATGGTTTCTCAACCATTCCTTAACTTCAAACTCCCATATCTCGCGAACGGATTGACGAACTCGAGAATTTCCCGTTGTATCTGAAAGCAGAAACTCGCCCGATTACAACGGTATGTGTATTTTCCCCTAGGCCATTGTAGTTATTGGTTTCTAGCGTCAGAATTGCGAAAATTTTGATGGTTTCTCAACCATTCCTTAACTTCAAACTCCCATATCTCGCGAACGGAATGACGAACTCGAGAAATTCCTGTTGCATCTGAAAGTGGAAACTCGCCCGATTACAAAGGTATGTGTATTTTTCCCCTAGGCCTTTGTAGTTATTGGTTTCGAGTATCAGACTTGCGAAAATCTTGATGGTTTCTCAACCATTCCTTAACTTCGAACTCCCATATCTCGCGAACGGGACGACGAACTCGAGAATTTCCTGTTGCATCTGAAACTGGAAACTCGCCCGATCACAAAGGTATGTGTATTTTTCCCCTAGGCCTTTGTAGTTATTGGTTTCTAGCATCAGAATTGCGAAAATTTTGATGGTTTCTCAAGCATTCCTTAACTTCAAACTCCCATATCTCGCGAACGGATTGACGAACTCGAGAATTTCCCGTTGCATCTGAAAGCAGAAACTCGCCCGATTACAACGGTATGTGTATTTTCCCCTAGGCCATTGTAGTTATTGGTTTCTAGCGTCAGAATTGCGAAAATTTTGATGGTTTCTCAACCATTCCTTAACTTCAAACTCCCATATCTCGCGAACGGAATGACGAACTCGAGAAGTTCCTGTTGCATCTGAAAGTGGAAACTCGCACGATTACAACGGTGTGTGTACTTTTCCCCTAGGCCATTCCAGTTATTGGTTTCGAGTATCAGACCAGCGAAAATAGTGATGGTTTCTCAACCATTCCTTAACTTCAAACTCCCATATCTCGCGAACGGATTGACGAACTCGAGAAATTCCTGTTGCATCTGAAAGCAGAAACTCGCCCGATTTCAACGGTATGTGCATTTTTGCCCAAGGCCGTAGTAGTTATTGGTTTCGAGTATCAGACTTTCGAAAATTTTGATGGTTTCTCAAGCATTCCTTAACTTCACACTCCTATATCTCGCGAACGGATTGACGAAATCGAGAAATTCCTGTTGCATCTGAAAGTGGAAACTCGCCCGATCACAAAGGTATGTGTATTTTTCCCCTAGGCCTTTGTAGTTATTGGTTTCTAGCATCAGAATTGCGAAAATTTTGATGGTTTCTCAACCATTCCTTAACTTCAAACTGCCATATCTCGCGAACGGATTGACGAACTCGAGAAATTCCTGTTGCATCTGAAAGTGGAAACTCGCCCGATTTCAACGGTATGTGCATTTTTGCCCTAGGCCATAGTAGTTATTGGTTTCGAGTATCAGAATTGCGAAAATTTTGATGGTTTCTCAACCATTCCTTAACTTCAAACTCCCATATCTCGCGAACGGATTGACGAACTCGAGAAATTCCTGTTGCATCTGAAAGTGGAAACTCGTCCGATTACAAAGGTATGTGCATTTTTCCCCTAGGCCTTTGTAGTTATTGGTTTCGAGTATCAGACTTGCGAAAATTTTGATGGTTTCTCAACCATTCCTTAACTTCAAACTCCCATACCTCGCGAAAGGATTGACGAACTCGAGAAATTCCTGTTGCATCTGAAAGTGGAAACTCGTCCGATTACAAAGGTATGTGCATTTTTCCCCTAGGCCTTTGTAGTTATTGGTTTCGAGTATCAGACTTGAAAAATTTTGAGGGTTTCTCAACCATTCCTTAACTTCAAACTCCCATATCTCGCGAACGGATTGACGAACTCGAGAAATTCCTGTTGCATCTGGAACTGGAAACTCGCCCGATTACAAAGGTATGTGTATTTTTCCCCTAGGCCTTTGTAGTTATTGGTTTCGAGTATCAGAACAGCGAAAATTTTGATGGTTTCTCAACCATTCCTTAACTTCAAACTCCCATATCTCGCGAACGGAATGATGAACTGGAGAAATTCCTATTGCATCTGAAAGTAGAAACTCGCACGATTACAATGGTGTGTGTACTTTTCCCCTAGGCCATTCCAGTTATTGGTTTCGAGTATCAGAATTGCGAAAATTTTGATGGTTTCTCAACCATTCCTTAACTTCAAACTCCCATATCTCGCGAACGGATTGACGAACTCGAGAAATTCCTGTTGCATCTGAGAGTAGAGACTCGCCCGATTAGAGGGGTGTGCGTACTTTTCCCCTAGGCCATTCCAGTTATTCGTTTCTAGCATCAGACTTGCGAAAATTTTGATGGTTTCTCAACCATTCCTTAATTTCAAACTCCCATATCTCGCGAACGGATTGACGAACTCGAGAAATTCCTGTTGCATGTGACAGCAGAAACTCGCCCGATTACAACGGTGTGTGTATTTTTCCTCGAGGCCATTGAAGTTATTGGTTTCGAGTATCAGGCTTGCGAAAATTTTGATGGTTTCTCAACCATTCCTCAACTTCAAACTACCATATCTCGCGAACGGATTGACGAACTCGAGAATTTCCTATAGCATCTGAAAGCAGAAACACGCCCGATTACAACGGTACGTGTATTTTTGAACTAAGCCATTCCAGTTATTGGTTTCGAGTATCAGACTTGCGAGAATTTTGATGGTTTCTCAACCATCTCTTAATTCCAAACTCCGATATTTCGCGAACGGATTGACTAATCCAAAAAATTTCTGTTGCATCTGAAAGTAGAGACTCTCCCGATTACAATGGTCTATGCATTTTTGCCCTAGGCCATAGTAGTTATTGGTTTCGAGTATAAGACTTGCGAAAATTTTGATGGTTTCTCAACCATTCCATAACTTCAAACTCCCATATCTCGCGAACGGATTGACGAACTCGAGAAGTTCGTGTTGCATCTGAAAGCAGAAACTCGCCCGATTACAACGGTACGTGTATTTTTCCCCTAGGCCATAGTTGTTATTTGATTCGAGTATCAGACTTGCGAAAATTGTGATGGTTTCTCAACCATTCCTTAACTTCAAACTCCCATATCTCGCGACCTGATTGACGAACTCGGGAATTTCCTATTGCATCTGAAAGCAGAAACTCGCCCCATTTCAACGGTACGTGTATTTGTCCCCAAGGCCTTTGAAGTTATTGGTTTCGAGTATCAGTCTTGCGTTAATTTTGATGGTTTCTCAAGCATTCCTTAACTTCAAACTCCCATATCTCGCGAACGGATTGACGAACTCGAGAAATTCCTATTGCATCTGAAAGACGAAACTCGCCCGATTACAACGGTATGTGTATTTTCCTCAAGGCCTTTGTAGTTATTGGTTTCGAGTATCAGAGTTGCGATAATTTTGATGGTTTCTCAAGCATTCCTTAACTTCAAACTCCCATATCTCGCGAACGGATTGACGAACTCGAGAATATCCTATTGCATCTGAAAGCAGAAACACGCCCGATTACAAAGGTATGTGTATTTTTCCCCTAGGCCGTTGTAGTTATTGGTTTCGAGTATCAGAATTGCGAAAATTTTGATGGTTTCTCAACCATTCCTTAACTTCAAACTCCCATATCTCGCGAACGGATTGACGAACTCGAGAAATTCCTGTTGCATCTGAAAGTGGAAACTCGTCCGATTACAAAGGTATATGCATTTTTCCTCTAGGCCTTTGCAGTTATTGGTTTCGAGTATCAGACTTGCGAAAATTTTGATGGTTTCTCAACCATTCCTTAACTTCAAACTCCCATATCTCGCGAACGGATTGACGAACTCGAGAAATTCCTGTTGCATCTGACAGCAGAAACACGCCCGATTACAACGGTACGTGTATTTTTGACCTAGGCCATTCCAGTTATTGGTTTCGAGTATCAGACCAGCGAAAATTTTGAAGCTTTCTCAACCATTCCTTAACTTCAAACTCCCATACCTCGCGAACAGATTGACGAACTCGAGAAATTCCTGTTGCATCTGAAACCAGAAACTCGCCCGATTTCAATGGTATGTGCATTTTTGCCCTAGGCTATAGTAGTTATTGGTTTCGAGTATCAGACTTGCGAAAATTTTGATGGTTTCCCAAGCATTCCATAACTTCAAACTCCCACATCTCGCGAACGGATTGACGAACTCGAGAAATTCCTGTTGCATCTGAAACTGGGAACTGGCCCGATTACAAAGGTATGTGTATCTTTCCCCTAGACGTTTGTAGTTATTGGATTCGAGTATCAGACCAGCGAAAATTTTGATGGTTTCTCAACCATTCCTTAACTTCAAACTCCATTACTCGCGAACGGATTGACGAACTCGAGAAATTCCTGTTGCATCTGAAAGCAGAAACTCGCCCGATTACAGCGGTATGTGTATTTTCCCCTAGGCCATTGAAGTTATTGGTTTCGAGTATCAGACTTGCGAAAATCTTGATGGTTTCTCAAACATTCCTTAACTTCAAACTACCATATCTCGCGAACGGATTGACGAACTCGAGAAATTCGTGTTGCATCTGAAAGCAGAAACTCGCCCGATTACAATGGTACGTGTATTTTTCCCCTAGGCCATAGTTGTTATTTGATTCGAGTATCAGAGTTGCGAAAATTGTGATGGTTTCTCAACCATTCCTTAACTTCAAACTCCCATATCTCGCGAACTGATTGACGAACTCGGGAATTTCCTATTGCATCTGAAAGCAGAAACTCGCCCCATTTCAACGGTATGTGCATTTTCCCCTAGGCCATTGCAGTTATTGATTTCTAGCATCAGAATTCCGAAAATTTTGATGGTTTCTCAACCATTCCTTAACTTCAAACTCCCATATCTCGCGAACGGAATGACGCACTCAAGAAATTCCTGTTGCATCTGAAAGTGGTAACTCGCCCGATTACAAAGGTATGTGCATTTTTCCCCTAGGCCTTTGTAGTTATTGGTTTCGAGTATCAGACTTTCGAAAATTTTGATGGTTTCTCAAGCATTCCTTAACTTCAAACTCCCATATCTCGCGAACGGATTGACGAACTCGAGAAATTCCTGTTGCATCTGAAAGTAGAGACTCGCCCGATTAGAATGGTGTGCGTACTTTTCCCCTAGGCCATTCCAATTATTCATGTCTAGCATCAGAATTGCGAAAATTTCGATAGTTTCTCAACCATTCCTTAACTTCAAACTCCCATATCTCGCGAACGGATTGACGAACTCGAGAAATTCCTGTTGCATCTGAAAGTAGAGACTCGCCCGATGAGAATGGTGTGCGAACTTTTCCCCTAGGCCATTCCAGTTATTCGTTTCTAGCACCAGACTTGCGAAAATTTTGATGGTTTCTCAACCATTCCTTAACTTCAAACTCCCATATCTCGCGACCTGATTGACGAACTCGGGAATTTCCTATTGCATCTGAAAGCAGAAGCTCGCCCCATTTCAACCGTACGTGTATTTGTCCCCAAGGCCTTTGTAGTTATTGGTTTCGAGTATCAGTCTTGCGATAATTTTGATGGTTTCTCAAGCATTCCTTAACTTCAAACTCCCATATCTCGCGAGCGGATTGACGAACTCGAGAAATTCCTATTGCATCTGAAAGACGAAACTCGCCCGATTACAACGGTATGTGTATTTTCCTGAAGGCCTTTGTAGTTATTGGTTTCGAGTATCAGACTTGCGATAATCTTGATGGTTTCTCAAGCATTCCTTAACTTCAAACTCCCATATCTCGCGAACGGATTGACGAACTCGAGAATTTCCTATTGCATCTGAAAGCAGAAACACGCCCGATTACAAAGGTATGTGTATTTTTCCCCTAGGCCGTTGTAGTTATTCGTTTCGAGTATCAGACCAGCGAAAATTTTGATGGTTTCTCAACCATTCCTTAACTTCAAACTCCCATATCTCGCGAACGGAATGATGAACTCGAGAAATTCCTATTGCATCTGAAAGTAGAAACTCGCACGATTACAATGGTGTGTGTACTTTTCCCCTAGGCCATTCCAGTTATTGGTTTCGAGTATCAGAATTGCGAAAATTTTGATGGTTTCTCAACCATTCCTTTACTTCAAACTCCCATATCTCGCGAACGGATTGACGAACTCGAGAAATTCCTGTTGCATCTGAAAGTGGAAACTCGCCCGATTACAAAGGTATGTGCATTTTTCCCCTAGGCCTTTGTAGTTATTGGTTTCGAGTGTCAGACTTGCGAAAATTGTGATGGTTTCTCAACCATTCCTTAACTTCAAACTCCCATACCTCGCGAACTGATTGACGAACTCGGGAATTTCCTATTGCATCTGAAAGCAGAAACTCGCCCCATCTCAACGGTACGTGTATTTGTCCCCAAGGCCTTTGTAGTTATTGGTTTCGAGTATCAGTCTTGCGATAATTTTGATGGTTTCTCAACCATTCCTTGACTTCAAACCCCCATTACTCGCGAACGGATTGACTAACTCGAGAAATTCCTGTTGCATATGAAAGTGGAAAGTCGTCCGATTACAAAGGTATGTGCATTTTTCCCCTAGGCCTTTGTAGTTATTGGTTTCGAGTATCAGACTTGCAAAAATTTTGAGGGTTTCTCAAGTATTCCTTAACTTCAAACTCCCATATCTCGCGAACGGATTTACGAACTCGAGAAATTCGTGTTCCATCTGAAAGCAGAAACTCGCCCGATTACAACGGTATGCGAATTTTCCCCTGGGCAATTGTAGTTATTGGTTTCGAGTGTCAGACTTGCGAAAATTGTGATGGTTTCTCAACCATTCCTTAACTTTAAACTCCCATATCTCGCGAACTGATTGACGAACTCGGGAATTTCCTATTGCATCTGAAAGCAGAATCTCGCCCCATTTCAAAGGTACGTGTATTTTTCCTCAAGGCCTTTGTAGTTATTGGATTCGATTATCAGACTTGCGATAATTTTGATGGTTTCTCAAGCATTCCTTAACTTCAAACTCCCATGTCTCGCGAACGGATTGACGAACTCGAGACATTCCTGTTGCATCTGAAAGCAGAGACTCGCCCGATTACACCAGTATGTGCATTTTTGCTCTAGGCCATAGTAGTTATTGGTTTCGAGTATCAGACCTGCGAAAATTTTGATGGTTTCTCAAGCATTCCTTAACTTCAAACTCCCATGTCTCGCGAACGGATTGACGAACTCGAGAAATTCCTGTTGCATCTGAAAGCAGAGACTCGCCCGATTACAACGGTACGTGTATTTGTCCCCAAGGCCTTTGTAGTTATTGGTTTCGAGTATCAGTCTTGCGATAATTTTGATGGTTTCTCAACCATTCCTTGACTTCAAACTCCCATATCTCGCGAACGGATTGACGAACTCGAGAAATTCCTGTTGCATCTGAAAGTGGAAACTCGCCCGATTACAAAGATATGTGCATTTTTCCCCTAGGCCTTTGTAGTTATTGGTTTCGAGTGTCAGACTTGCGAAAATTGTGATGGTTTCTCAACCATTCCTTAACTTCAAACTCCCATACCTCGCGAACTGATTGACGAACTCGGGAATTTCCTATTGCATCTGAAAGCAGAAACTCGCCCCATTTCAACGGTACGTGTATTTGTCCCCAAGGCCTTTGTAGTTATTGGTTTCGAGTATCAGTCTTGCGATAATTTTGATGGTTTCTCAACCATTCCTTGACTTCAAACTCCCATTACTCGCGAACGGATTGACTAACTCGAGAAATTCCTGTTGCATATGAAAGTGGAAAGTCGTCCGATTACAAAGGTATGTGCATTTTGCCCCTAGGCCTTTGTAGTTATTGGTTTCGAGTATCAGACTTGCAAAAATTTTGAGGGTTTCTCAACCATTCCTTAACTTCAAACTCCCATATCTCGCGAACGGATTGACGAACTCGAGAAATTCCTGTTGCGTCTGGAACTGGAAACTCGCCCGATTACAAATGTATGTGTATTTTTCCCCTAGGCCGTTGTAGTTATTGGTTTCGAGTATCAGACCAGCGAAAATTTTGATGGTTTCTCAACCATTCCATAACGTCAAACTCCCATATCTCGCCAACGGATAGACGAACTCGAGAAATTCCTGTTGCATCTGAGAGTAGAGACTCGCCCGATTAGAGTGGTGTGCGTACTTTTCCCCTAGGCCATTCCAGTTATTCGTTTCTAGCATCAGAATTGCGAAAATTTCGATGGTTTCTCAAGTATTCCTTAACTTCAAACTCCCATATCTCGCGAACGGATTTACGAACTCGAGAAATTCGTGTTCCATCTGAAAGCAGAAACTCGCCCGATTACAACGGTATGCGAATTTTCCCCTAGGCAATTGTAGTTATTGGTTTCGAGTATCAGACTTGCGAAAATTTTGATGGTTTCCCAAGCATTCCATAACTTCAAACCCCCATATCTCGCGAACGGATTGACGAACTCGAGAAATTCGTGTTGCATCTGAAAGCAGAAATTCGCCCGATTTCAACGGTATGTGCATTTTTCCCCTAGGCCATAGTTGTTATTTGATTCGAGTATCAGACTTGCGAAAATTGTGATGGTTTCTCAACCATTCCTTAACTTTAAACTCCCATATCTCGCGAACTGATTGACGAACTCGGGAATTTCCTATTACACCTGAAAGCAGAATCTCGCCCCATTTCAAAGGTACGTGTATTTTTCCTCAAGGCCTTTGTAGTTATTGGATTCGATTATCAGACTTGCGATAATTTTGATGGTTTCTCAAGCATTCCTTAACTTCAAACTCCCATGTCTCGCGAACGGATTGACGAACTCGAGAAATTCCTGTTGCATCTGGAACTGGAAACTCGCCCGATTACAAAGGTATGTGTATTTTTCCCCTAGGCCGTTGAAGTTATTGGTTTCGAGTATCAGACCAGCGAAAATGTTGATGGTTTCTCAACCATTCCTTAACGTCAAACTCCCATATCTCGCGAACGGATTGACGAACTCGAGAAATTCCCGTTGCATCTGACAGCAGAAACACGCCCGATTACAACGGTACGTGTATTTTTGACCTAGGCCATTCCAGTTATTGGTTTCGAGTATCAGACCAGCGAAAATTGTAAAGGTTTCTCAACCATTCCTTAACTTCAAACTCCCATATCTCGCGAACAGATTGACGAACTCGAGAAATTCCTGTTGCATCTGAAACCAGAAACTCGCCCGATTTCAACGGTATGTGCATTTTTGTCCTAGGCCATAGTAGTTATTGGTTTCGAGTATCAGACTTGCGAAAATTTTTATGGTTTCCCAAGCATTCCATAACTTCAAACCCCCATATCTCGCGAACGGATTGACGAACTCGAGAAATTCGTGTTGCATCTGAAAGCAGAAACTCGCCCGATTACAACGGTACGTGCATTTTTCCCCTAGGCCATAGTTGTTATTTGATTCGAGTATCAGACTTGCGAAAATTGTGATGGTTTCTCAACCATTCCTTAACTTCAAACTCCCATATCTCGCGAACGGATTGCCGAACTCGAGAAATTCCTGTTGCATCTGAAAGCAGAAGCTCGCCCGATTACAATGGTGTGTGTACTTTTCCCCTAGGCCATTCCAGTTATTGGTTTCGAGTATCAGAATTGCGAAAATTTTGATGGTTCCTCAACCATTCCTTAACTTCAAACTCCCATATCTCGCGAACGGATTGACGAACTCGAGAAATTCCTGTTGCATCTGAAACCAGAAACTCGCCCGATTTCAACGGTATGTGCATTTTTGTCCTAGGCCATAGTAGTTATTGGTTTCGAGTATCAGACTTGCGATAATTTTGATGGTTTCTCGAGCATTCCTTAACTTCAAACTCCCATGTCTCGCGAACGGATTGACGAACTCGAGAAATTCCTGTTGCATCTGAAAGCAGAGACTCGCCCGATTACACCAGTATGTGCATTTTTGTTCTAGGCCATAGTAGTTATTGGTTTCGAGTATCAGACCTGCGAAAATTTTGATGGTTTCTCAACCATTCCTTAACTTCAAACTCCCATATCTCGCGAACGGATTGCCGAACTCGAGAAATTCCTGTTGCATCTGAAAGCAGAAGCTCGCCCGATTACAATGGTGTGTGTACTTTTCCCCTAGGCCATTCCAGTTATTGGTTTCGAGTATCAGAATTGCGAAAATTTTGATGGTTCCTCAACCATTCCTTAACTTCAAACTCCCATATCTCGCGAACGGATTGACGAACTCGAGAAATTCCTGTTGCATCTGAGAGTAGAGACTCGCCCGATTAGAGTGGTGTGCGTACTTTTCCCCTAGGCCATTCCAGTTATTCGTTTCTAGCATCAGAATTGCGAAAATTTCGATGGTTTCTCAAGTATTCCTTAACTTCAAACTCCCATATCTCGCGAACGGATTTACGAACTCGAGAAATTCGTGTTCCATCTGAAAGCAGAGACTCGCCCGATTACACCAGTATGTGCATTTTTGTTCTAGGCCATAGTAGTTATTGGTTTCGAGTATCAGACCTGCGAAAATTTTGAGGGTTTCTCAACCATTCCTTAACTTCAAACTCCCATATCTCGCGAACGGATTGACGAACTCGAGAAATTCCTGTTGCATCTGGAACTGGAAACTCGCCCGATTACAAAGGTATGTGTATTTTTCCCCTAGGCCGTTGTAGTTATTGGTTTCGAGTATCAGACCAGCGAAAATTCTGATGGTTTCTCAACCATTCCTTAACGTCAAACTCCCATATCTCGCGAACGGATTGACGAACTCGAGAAATTCCTGTTGCATCTGAGAGCAGAAACGCGCCCGATTACAACTGTACGTGTATTTTTGACCTAGGCCATTCCAGTTATTGGTTTCGAGTATCAGACCAGCGAAAATTTTGAAGGTTTCTCAACCATTCCTTAACTTCAAACTCCCATATCTCGCGAACAGATTGACGAACTCGAGAAATTCCTGTTGCATCTGAAAGCAGAAACTCGCCCGATTTCAACGGTACGTGTATCTTTGACCTAGGCCATTCTAGTTATTGGTTTCGAGTATCAAACCAGCGAAAATTTTAAAGGTTTCTCAACCATTCCTTAACTTCAAACTCCCATATCTCGCGAACAGATTGACGAACTCGAGAAATTCCTGTTGCATCTGAAAGTGGAAACTCGCCCGATTACAACGGTACGTGCATTTTTGCCCTAGGCCATAGTAGTTATTGGTTTCGAGTATCAGACTTGCGAAAATTTTGATGGTTTCCCAAGCCTTCCATAACTTCAAACTCCCATATCTCGCGAACGGATTGACGAACTCGAGAAATTCCTGTTGCATCTGAAACTGGGAACTGGCCCGTTTACAAAGGTATGTGTATCTTTCCCCTAGGCCTTTGTAGTTATTGGATTCGAGTATCAGACCAGCGAAAATTTTGATGGTTTCTCAACCATTCCTTAACTTCAAACTCCCATATCTCGCGAACGGATTGACGAACTGGAGAAATTCCTGTTGCATCTGAAAGCAGAAACTCGCCCGATTACAGCGGTATGTGTATTTTCCCCTAGGCCATAGTAGGTATTGGTTTCGAGTATCAGACTTGCGAAAATCTTGATGGTTTCTCAACCATTCCTTAAAGTCAAACTCCCATATCTCGCGAACGGATTGACGAACTCGATAAATTCCTGTTGCATCTGAAAGCAGAAACTCGCCCGATTACAGCGGTATGTGTATTTTCCCCTAGGCCATTGTAGTTATTGGTTTCGAGTATCAGTCTTGCGATAATTTTGATGGTTTCTCAACCATTCCTTGACTTCAAACCCCCATTACTCGCGAACGGATTGACTAACTCGAGAAATTCCTGTTGCATATGAAAGTGGAAAGTCGTCCGATTACAAAGGTATGTGCATTTTTCCCCTAGGCCTTTGTAGTTATTGGTTTCGAGTATCAGACTTGCAAAAATTTTGAGGGTTTCTCAAGTATTCCTTAACTTCAAACTCCCATATCTCGCGAACGGATTTACGAACTCGAGAAATTCGTGTTCCATCTGAAAGCAGAAACTCGCCCGATTACAACGGTATGCGAATTTTCCCCTGGGCAATTGTAGTTATTGGTTTCGAGTGTCAGACTTGCGAAAATTGTGATGGTTTCTCAACCATTCCTTAACTTTAAACTCCCATATCTCGCGAACTGATTGACGAACTCGGGAATTTCCTATTGCATCTGAAAGCAGAATCTCGCCCCATTTCAAAGGTACGTGTATTTTTCCTCAAGGCCTTTGTAGTTATTGGATTCGATTATCAGACTTGCGATAATTTTGATGGTTTCTCAAGCATTCCTTAACTTCAAACTCCCATGTCTCGCGAACGGATTGACGAACTCGAGACATTCCTGTTGCATCTGAAAGCAGAGACTCGCCCGATTACACCAGTATGTGCATTTTTGCTCTAGGCCATAGTAGTTATTGGTTTCGAGTATCAGACCTGCGAAAATTTTGATGGTTTCTCAAGCATTCCTTAACTTCAAACTCCCATGTCTCGCGAACGGATTGACGAACTCGAGAAATTCCTGTTGCATCTGAAAGCAGAGACTCGCCCGATTACACCAGTATGTGCATTTTTGCTCTAGGCCATAGTAGTTATTGGTTTCGAGTATCAGACTTGCGAAAATTGTGATGGTTTCTCAACCATTCCTTAACTTCAAACTCCCATTACTCGCGAACGGATTGACTAACTCGAGAAATTCCTGTTGCATCTGAAAGTGGAAACTCGTCCGATTACAAAGGTATGTGCATTTTTCCCCTAGGCCTTTGTAGTTATTGGTTTCGAGTATCAGACTTGCGAAAATTTTGATGGTTTCTCAAGCATTCCTTAACTTCAAACTCCCATATCTCGCGAACGGATTGACGAACTCGAGAAATTCCTGTTGCATCTGAGAGTAGAGACTCGCCCGATTAGAGGGTTGTGCGAACTTTTCCCCTAGGCCATTCCAGTTATTCGTTTCTAGCATCAGAATTGCGAAAATTTCGACGGTTTCTCAACAATTCCTTAACTTCAAACTCCCATATCTCGCGAACGGATTGACGAACTCGAGAAATTCCTGTTGCATCTGAAAGTGGAAACTCGCCCGATTACAAAGATATGTGCATTTTTCCCCTAGGCCTTTGTAGTTATTGGTTTCGAGTGTCAGACTTGCGAAAATTGTGATGGTTTCTCAACCATTCCTTAACTTCAAACTCCCATACCTCGCGAACTGATTGACGAACTCGGGAATTTCCTATTGCATCTGAAAGCAGAAACTCGCCCCATTTCAACGGTACGTGTATTTGTCCCCAAGGCCTTTGTAGTTATTGGTTTCGAGTATCAGTCTTGCGATAATTTTGATGGTTTCTCAACCATTCCTTGACTTCAAACTCCCATTACTCGCGAACGGATTGACTAACTCGAGAAATTCCTGTTGCATATGAAAGTGGAAAGTCGTCCGATTACAAAGGTATGTGCATTTTGCCCCTAGGCCTTTGTAGTTATTGGTTTCGAGTATCAGACTTGCAAAAATTTTGAGGGTTTCTCAACCATTCCTTAACTTCAAACTCCCATATCTCGCGAACGGATTGACGAACTCGAGAAATTCCTGTTGCGTCTGGAACTGGAAACTCGCCCGATTACAAATGTATGTGTATTTTTCCCCTAGGCCGTTGTAGTTATTGGTTTCGAGTATCAGACCAGCGAAAATTTTGATGGTTTCTCAACCATTCCATAACGTCAAACTCCCATATCTCGCCAACGGATAGACGAACTCGAGAAATTCCTGTTGCATCTGAGAGTAGAGACTCGCCCGATTAGAGTGGTGTGCGTACTTTTCCCCTAGGCCATTCCAGTTATTCGTTTCTAGCATCAGAATTGCGAAAATTTCGATGGTTTCTCAAGTATTCCTTAACTTCAAACTCCCATATCTCGCGAACGGATTTACGAACTCGAGAAATTCGTGTTCCATCTGAAAGCAGAAACTCGCCCGATTACAACGGTATGCGAATTTTCCCCTAGGCAATTGTAGTTATTGGTTTCGAGTATCAGACTTGCGAAAATTTTGATGGTTTCCCAAGCATTCCATAACTTCAAACCCCCATATCTCGCGAACGGATTGACGAACTCGAGAAATTCGTGTTGCATCTGAAAGCAGAAATTCGCCCGATTTCAACGGTATGTGCATTTTTCCCCTAGGCCATAGTTGTTATTTGATTCGAGTATCAGACTTGCGAAAATTGTGATGGTTTCTCAACCATTCCTTAACTTTAAACTCCCATATCTCGCGAACTGATTGACGAACTCGGGAATTTCCTATTACACCTGAAAGCAGAATCTCGCCCCATTTCAAAGGTACGTGTATTTTTCCTCAAGGCCTTTGTAGTTATTGGATTCGATTATCAGACTTGCGATAATTTTGATGGTTTCTCAAGCATTCCTTAACTTCAAACTCCCATGTCTCGCGAACGGATTGACGAACTCGAGAAATTCCTGTTGCATCTGGAACTGGAAACTCGCCCGATTACAAAGGTATGTGTATTTTTCCCCTAGGCCGTTGAAGTTATTGGTTTCGAGTATCAGACCAGCGAAAATGTTGATGGTTTCTCAACCATTCCTTAACGTCAAACTCCCATATCTCGCGAACGGATTGACGAACTCGAGAAATTCCCGTTGCATCTGACAGCAGAAACACGCCCGATTACAACGGTACGTGTATTTTTGACCTAGGCCATTCCAGTTATTGGTTTCGAGTATCAGAGCAGCGAAAATTGTAAAGGTTTCTCAACCATTCCTTAACTTCAAACTCCCATATCTCGCGAACAGATTGACGAACTCGAGAAATTCCTGTTGCATCTGAAACCAGAAACTCGCCCGATTTCAACGGTATGTGCATTTTTGTCCTAGGCCATAGTAGTTATTGGTTTCGAGTATCAGACTTGCGAAAATTTTTATGGTTTCCCAAGCATTCCATAACTTCAAACCCCCATATCTCGCGAACGGATTGACGAACTCGAGAAATTCGTGTTGCATCTGAAAGCAGAAACTCGCCCGATTACAACGGTACGTGCATTTTTCCCCTAGGCCATAGTTGTTATTTGATTCGAGTATCAGACTTGCGAAAATTGTGATGGTTTCTCAACCATTCCTTAACTTCAAACTCCCATATCTCGCGAACGGATTGCCGAACTCGAGAAATTCCTGTTGCATCTGAAAGCAGAAGCTCGCCCGATTACAATGGTGTGTGTACTTTTCCCCTAGGCCATTCCAGTTATTGGTTTCGAGTATCAGAATTGCGAAAATTTTGATGGTTCCTCAACCATTCCTTAACTTCAAACTCCCATATCTCGCGAACGGATTGACGAACTCGAGAAATTCCTGTTGCATCTGAAACCAGAAACTCGCCCGATTTCAACGGTATGTGCATTTTTGTCCTAGGCCATAGTAGTTATTGGTTTCGAGTATCAGACTTGCGATAATTTTGATGGTTTCTCGAGCATTCCTTAACTTCAAACTCCCATGTCTCGCGAACGGATTGACGAACTCGAGAAATTCCTGTTGCATCTGAAAGCAGAGACTCGCCCGATTACACCAGTATGTGCATTTTTGTTCTAGGCCATAGTAGTTATTGGTTTCGAGTATCAGACCTGCGAAAATTTTGATGGTTTCTCAACCATTCCTTAACTTCAAACTCCCATATCTCGCGAACGGATTGCCGAACTCGAGAAATTCCTGTTGCATCTGAAAGCAGAAGCTCGCCCGATTACAATGGTGTGTGTACTTTTCCCCTAGGCCATTCCAGTTATTGGTTTCGAGTATCAGAATTGCGAAAATTTTGATGGTTCCTCAACCATTCCTTAACTTCAAACTCCCATATCTCGCGAACGGATTGACGAACTCGAGAAATTCCTGTTGCATCTGAGAGTAGAGACTCGCCCGATTAGAGTGGTGTGCGTACTTTTCCCCTAGGCCATTCCAGTTATTCGTTTCTAGCATCAGAATTGCGAAAATTTCGATGGTTTCTCAAGTATTCCTTAACTTCAAACTCCCATATCTCGCGAACGGATTTACGAACTCGAGAAATTCGTGTTCCATCTGAAAGCAGAGACTCGCCCGATTACACCAGTATGTGCATTTTTGTTCTAGGCCATAGTAGTTATTGGTTTCGAGTATCAGACCTGCGAAAATTTTGAGGGTTTCTCAACCATTCCTTAACTTCAAACTCCCATATCTCGCGAACGGATTGACGAACTCGAGAAATTCCTGTTGCATCTGGAACTGGAAACTCGCCCGATTACAAAGGTATGTGTATTTTTCCCCTAGGCCGTTGTAGTTATTGGTTTCGAGTATCAGACCAGCGAAAATTCTGATGGTTTCTCAACCATTCCTTAACGTCAAACTCCCATATCTCGCGAACGGATTGACGAACTCGAGAAATTCCTGTTGCATCTGAGAGCAGAAACGCGCCCGATTACAACTGTACGTGTATTTTTGACCTAGGCCATTCCAGTTATTGGTTTCGAGTATCAGACCAGCGAAAATTTTGAAGGTTTCTCAACCATTCCTTAACTTCAAACTCCCATATCTCGCGAACAGATTGACGAACTCGAGAAATTCCTGTTGCATCTGAAAGCAGAAACTCGCCCGATTTCAACGGTACGTGTATCTTTGACCTAGGCCATTCTAGTTATTGGTTTCGAGTATCAAACCAGCGAAAATTTTAAAGGTTTCTCAACCATTCCTTAACTTCAAACTCCCATATCTCGCGAACAGATTGACGAACTCGAGAAATTCCTGTTGCATCTGAAAGTGGAAACTCGCCCGATTACAACGGTACGTGCATTTTTGCCCTAGGCCATAGTAGTTATTGGTTTCGAGTATCAGACTTGCGAAAATTTTGATGGTTTCCCAAGCCTTCCATAACTTCAAACTCCCATATCTCGCGAACGGATTGACGAACTCGAGAAATTCCTGTTGCATCTGAAACTGGGAACTGGCCCGTTTACAAAGGTATGTGTATCTTTCCCCTAGGCCTTTGTAGTTATTGGATTCGAGTATCAGACCAGCGAAAATTTTGATGGTTTCTCAACCATTCCTTAACTTCAAACTCCCATATCTCGCGAACGGATTGACGAACTGGAGAAATTCCTGTTGCATCTGAAAGCAGAAACTCGCCCGATTACAGCGGTATGTGTATTTTCCCCTAGGCCATAGTAGGTATTGGTTTCGAGTATCAGACTTGCGAAAATCTTGATGGTTTCTCAACCATTCCTTAAAGTCAAACTCCCATATCTCGCGAACGGATTGACGAACTCGATAAATTCCTGTTGCATCTGAAAGCAGAAACTCGCCCGATTACAGCGGTATGTGTATTTTCCCCTAGGCCATTGTAGTTATTGGTTTCGAGTATCAGTCTTGCGATAATTTTGATGGTTTCTCAACCATTCCTTGACTTCAAACCCCCATTACTCGCGAACGGATTGACTAACTCGAGAAATTCCTGTTGCATATGAAAGTGGAAAGTCGTCCGATTACAAAGGTATGTGCATTTTTCCCCTAGGCCTTTGTAGTTATTGGTTTCGAGTATCAGACTTGCAAAAATTTTGAGGGTTTCTCAAGTATTCCTTAACTTCAAACTCCCATATCTCGCGAACGGATTTACGAACTCGAGAAATTCGTGTTCCATCTGAAAGCAGAAACTCGCCCGATTACAACGGTATGCGAATTTTCCCCTGGGCAATTGTAGTTATTGGTTTCGAGTGTCAGACTTGCGAAAATTGTGATGGTTTCTCAACCATTCCTTAACTTTAAACTCCCATATCTCGCGAACTGATTGACGAACTCGGGAATTTCCTATTGCATCTGAAAGCAGAATCTCGCCCCATTTCAAAGGTACGTGTATTTTTCCTCAAGGCCTTTGTAGTTATTGGATTCGATTATCAGACTTGCGATAATTTTGATGGTTTCTCAAGCATTCCTTAACTTCAAACTCCCATGTCTCGCGAACGGATTGACGAACTCGAGACATTCCTGTTGCATCTGAAAGCAGAGACTCGCCCGATTACACCAGTATGTGCATTTTTGCTCTAGGCCATAGTAGTTATTGGTTTCGAGTATCAGACCTGCGAAAATTTTGATGGTTTCTCAAGCATTCCTTAACTTCAAACTCCCATGTCTCGCGAACGGATTGACGAACTCGAGAAATTCCTGTTGCATCTGAAAGCAGAGACTCGCCCGATTACACCAGTATGTGCATTTTTGCTCTAGGCCATAGTAGTTATTGGTTTCGAGTATCAGACTTGCGAAAATTGTGATGGTTTCTCAACCATTCCTTAACTTCAAACTCCCATTACTCGCGAACGGATTGACTAACTCGAGAAATTCCTGTTGCATCTGAAAGTGGAAACTCGTCCGATTACAAAGGTATGTGCATTTTTCCCCTAGGCCTTTGTAGTTATTGGTTTCGAGTATCAGACTTGCGAAAATTTTGATGGTTTCTCAAGCATTCCTTAACTTCAAACTCCCATATCTCGCGAACGGATTGACGAACTCGAGAAATTCCTGTTGCATCTGAGAGTAGAGACTCGCCCGATTAGAGGGTTGTGCGAACTTTTCCCCTAGGCCATTCCAGTTATTCGTTTCTAGCATCAGAATTGCGAAAATTTCGACGGTTTCTCAACAATTCCTTAACTTCAAACTCCCATATCTCGCGAACGGATTGACGAACTCGAGAAATTCCTGTTGCATCTGAAAGTGGAAACTCGCCCGATTACAAAGATATGTGCATTTTTCCCCTAGGCCTTTGTAGTTATTGGTTTCGAGTGTCAGACTTGCGAAAATTGTGATGGTTTCTCAACCATTCCTTAACTTCAAACTCCCATACCTCGCGAACTGATTGACGAACTCGGGAATTTCCTATTGCATCTGAAAGCAGAAACTCGCCCCATTTCAACGGTACGTGTATTTGTCCCCAAGGCCTTTGTAGTTATTGGTTTCGAGTATCAGTCTTGCGATAATTTTGATGGTTTCTCAACCATTCCTTGACTTCAAACTCCCATTACTCGCGAACGGATTGACTAACTCGAGAAATTCCTGTTGCATATGAAAGTGGAAAGTCGTCCGATTACAAAGGTATGTGCATTTTGCCCCTAGGCCTTTGTAGTTATTGGTTTCGAGTATCAGACTTGCAAAAATTTTGAGGGTTTCTCAACCATTCCTTAACTTCAAACTCCCATATCTCGCGAACGGATTGACGAACTCGAGAAATTCCTGTTGCGTCTGGAACTGGAAACTCGCCCGATTACAAATGTATGTGTATTTTTCCCCTAGGCCGTTGTAGTTATTGGTTTCGAGTATCAGACCAGCGAAAATTTTGATGGTTTCTCAACCATTCCATAACGTCAAACTCCCATATCTCGCCAACGGATAGACGAACTCGAGAAATTCCTGTTGCATCTGAGAGTAGAGACTCGCCCGATTAGAGTGGTGTGCGTACTTTTCCCCTAGGCCATTCCAGTTATTCGTTTCTAGCATCAGAATTGCGAAAATTTCGATGGTTTCTCAAGTATTCCTTAACTTCAAACTCCCATATCTCGCGAACGGATTTACGAACTCGAGAAATTCGTGTTCCATCTGAAAGCAGAAACTCGCCCGATTACAACGGTATGCGAATTTTCCCCTAGGCAATTGTAGTTATTGGTTTCGAGTATCAGACTTGCGAAAATTTTGATGGTTTCCCAAGCATTCCATAACTTCAAACCCCCATATCTCGCGAACGGATTGACGAACTCGAGAAATTCGTGTTGCATCTGAAAGCAGAAATTCGCCCGATTTCAACGGTATGTGCATTTTTCCCCTAGGCCATAGTTGTTATTTGATTCGAGTATCAGACTTGCGAAAATTGTGATGGTTTCTCAACCATTCCTTAACTTTAAACTCCCATATCTCGCGAACTGATTGACGAACTCGGGAATTTCCTATTACACCTGAAAGCAGAATCTCGCCCCATTTCAAAGGTACGTGTATTTTTCCTCAAGGCCTTTGTAGTTATTGGATTCGATTATCAGACTTGCGATAATTTTGATGGTTTCTCAAGCATTCCTTAACTTCAAACTCCCATGTCTCGCGAACGGATTGACGAACTCGAGAAATTCCTGTTGCATCTGGAACTGGAAACTCGCCCGATTACAAAGGTATGTGTATTTTTCCCCTAGGCCGTTGAAGTTATTGGTTTCGAGTATCAGACCAGCGAAAATGTTGATGGTTTCTCAACCATTCCTTAACGTCAAACTCCCATATCTCGCGAACGGATTGACGAACTCGAGAAATTCCCGTTGCATCTGACAGCAGAAACACGCCCGATTACAACGGTACGTGTATTTTTGACCTAGGCCATTCCAGTTATTGGTTTCGAGTATCAGACCAGCGAAAATTGTAAAGGTTTCTCAACCATTCCTTAACTTCAAACTCCCATATCTCGCGAACAGATTGACGAACTCGAGAAATTCCTGTTGCATCTGAAACCAGAAACTCGCCCGATTTCAACGGTATGTGCATTTTTGTCCTAGGCCATAGTAGTTATTGGTTTCGAGTATCAGACTTGCGAAAATTTTTATGGTTTCCCAAGCATTCCATAACTTCAAACCCCCATATCTCGCGAACGGATTGACGAACTCGAGAAATTCGTGTTGCATCTGAAAGCAGAAACTCGCCCGATTACAACGGTACGTGCATTTTTCCCCTAGGCCATAGTTGTTATTTGATTCGAGTATCAGACTTGCGAAAATTGTGATGGTTTCTCAACCATTCCTTAACTTCAAACTCCCATATCTCGCGAACGGATTGCCGAACTCGAGAAATTCCTGTTGCATCTGAAAGCAGAAGCTCGCCCGATTACAATGGTGTGTGTACTTTTCCCCTAGGCCATTCCAGTTATTGGTTTCGAGTATCAGAATTGCGAAAATTTTGATGGTTCCTCAACCATTCCTTAACTTCAAACTCCCATATCTCGCGAACGGATTGACGAACTCGAGAAATTCCTGTTGCATCTGAAACCAGAAACTCGCCCGATTTCAACGGTATGTGCATTTTTGTCCTAGGCCATAGTAGTTATTGGTTTCGAGTATCAGACTTGCGATAATTTTGATGGTTTCTCGAGCATTCCTTAACTTCAAACTCCCATGTCTCGCGAACGGATTGACGAACTCGAGAAATTCCTGTTGCATCTGAAAGCAGAGACTCGCCCGATTACACCAGTATGTGCATTTTTGTTCTAGGCCATAGTAGTTATTGGTTTCGAGTATCAGACCTGCGAAAATTTTGATGGTTTCTCAACCATTCCTTAACTTCAAACTCCCATATCTCGCGAACGGATTGCCGAACTCGAGAAATTCCTGTTGCATCTGAAAGCAGAAGCTCGCCCGATTACAATGGTGTGTGTACTTTTCCCCTAGGCCATTCCAGTTATTGGTTTCGAGTATCAGAATTGCGAAAATTTTGATGGTTCCTCAACCATTCCTTAACTTCAAACTCCCATATCTCGCGAACGGATTGACGAACTCGAGAAATTCCTGTTGCATCTGAGAGTAGAGACTCGCCCGATTAGAGTGGTGTGCGTACTTTTCCCCTAGGCCATTCCAGTTATTCGTTTCTAGCATCAGAATTGCGAAAATTTCGATGGTTTCTCAAGTATTCCTTAACTTCAAACTCCCATATCTCGCGAACGGATTTACGAACTCGAGAAATTCGTGTTCCATCTGAAAGCAAAGACTCGCCCGATTACACCAGTATGTGCATTTTTGTTCTAGGCCATAGTAGTTATTGGTTTCGAGTATCAGACCTGCGAAAATTTTGAGGGTTTCTCAACCATTCCTTAACTTCAAACTCCCATATCTCGCGAACGGATTGACGAACTCGAGAAATTCCTGTTGCATCTGGAACTGGAAACTCGCCCGATTACAAAGGTATGTGTATTTTTCCCCTAGGCCGTTGTAGTTATTGGTTTCGAGTATCAGACCAGCGAAAATTCTGATGGTTTCTCAACCATTCCTTAACGTCAAACTCCCATATCTCGCGAACGGATTGACGAACTCGAGAAATTCCTGTTGCATCTGAGAGCAGAAACGCGCCCGATTACAACTGTACGTGTATTTTTGACCTAGGCCATTCCAGTTATTGGTTTCGAGTATCAGACCAGCGAAAATTTTAAAGGTTTCTCAACCATTCCTTAACTTCAAACTCCCATATCTCGCGAACAGATTGACGAACTCGAGAAATTCCTGTTGCATCTGAAAGTGGAAACTCGCCCGATTACAACGGTACGTGCATTTTTGCCCTAGGCCATAGTAGTTATTGGTTTCGAGTATCAGACTTGCGAAAATTTTGATGGTTTCCCAAGCCTTCCATAACTTCAAACTCCCATATCTCGCGAACGGATTGACGAACTCGAGAAATTCCTGTTGCATCTGAAACTGGGAACTGGCCCGTTTACAAAGGTATGTGTATCTTTCCCCTAGGCCTTTGTAGTTATTGGATTCGAGTATCAGACCAGCGAAAATTTTGATGGTTTCTCAACCATTCCTTAACTTCAAACTCCCATATCTCGCGAACGGATTGACGAACTGGAGAAATTCCTGTTGCATCTGAAAGCAGAAACTCGCCCGATTACAGCGGTATGTGTATTTTCCCCTAGGCCATAGTAGGTATTGGTTTCGAGTATCAGACTTGCGAAAATCTTGATGGTTTCTCAACCATTCCTTAAAGTCAAACTCCCATATCTCGCGAACGGATTGACGAACTCGATAAATTCCTGTTGCATCTGAAAGCAGAAACTCGCCCGATTACAGCGGTATGTGTATTTTCCCCTAGGCCATTGTAGTCATTGGTTTCGAGTATCAGACTTGCGAAAATTTTGATGGTTTCTCAACCATTCCTTAACTTCAAACTCCCATATCTCGCGAACGGATTGACGAACTGGAGAAATTCCTGTTGCATCTGAAAGCAGAAACACGCCCGATTACAACGGTACGTGTATTTTTGACCTAGGCCATTCCAGTTATTGGTTTCGAGTATCAGACCAGCGAAAATTTTGAAGGTTTCTCAACTATTCCTTAACTTCAAACTCCCATATCTCGCGAACAGATTGACGAACTCGAGAAATTCCTGTTGCATCTGAAAGCAGAAACTCGCCCGACTTCAACGGTATGTTTATTTTTGCCCTAGGCCATAGTAGTTATTGGTTTCGAGTGTCAGACTTGCGAAAATTTTGATGGTGTCTCAAGCATTCCATAACTTCAAACTCCCATATCTCGCGAACGGATGGACGAACTCGAGAAATTCCTGTTGCATCTGAAAGTAGAGACTCGCAAGATTACAACGGTACGTGTACTTTTCCCCTAGGCCATTCCAGTTCGAGTATCAGAATTGCGAAAATTTTGATGGTTTCTCAACCATTCTTTAACTTCGAACACCCATATCTCGCGAACGGAATGACGAGCTCGAGAAATTCCTGTTTCATCTGAAACTGGAAACTCGCCCGATTACAACGGTACGTGTATTTTTCCCCTAGACCAAAGTTGTTATTTGATTCGAGTATCAGACTTGCGAAAATTGAGATGGTTTCTCAACCTTCCCTTAACTTCAAACTCCCATATCTCGCGAACTGATTGACGAACTCCGGAATTTCCTATTGCACCTGAAAGCAGAAACTCGCCCCATTTCAACGGTACGTGTATTTTCCCTCAAGGCCTTTGAAGGTATTGGTTTCGAGTATCAGACTTGCGATAATTTTGATGGTGTCCCAAGCATTCCTTAACTTCAAACTCCCATATCTCGCGAAAGGATTGACGAACTCGAGAAATTCCTGTTGCATCTGAAAGCAGAAACTCGCCCGATTACAACGGTATGTGTATTTTCCCCTAGGCCATTGTAGTTATTGATTTCTAGCATCAGAATTGCGAAAATTTTGATGGTTTCTCAACCATTCCTTAACTTCGAACTCCCATACCTCGCGAACGGTAAGACGAACTCGAGAAATTCCTGTTGCATATGAAACTGGGAGCTGGCCCGATTACAAAGGTATGTGTATCTTTCCCCTATGCCTTTGTAGTTATTGGTTTCGAGTATCAGACTTGCGAAAATTTTGATGGTTTCTCAACAATTCCTTAACTTCAAACACCCACATCTCGCGAACGGATTGACGAACTTGAGAATTTGCTATTGCATCTGAAAGCAGAAACAAGCCCGATTACAACGGTATGTGTATTTTCCCCTAGGCCATTGTAGTCATTGGTTTCGAGTATCAGACTTGCGAAAATCTTGATGGTTTCTCAACCATTCCTTAACTTCAAACTACCATATCTCGCGAACGGATTGACGAACTCGAGAAATTCGTGTTGCATCTGAAAGCAGAAACTCTCCCGATTACAACGGTACGTGCATTTTTCCCCTAGGCCATAATTGTTATTTGATTCGAGTATCAGACTTGCGAAAATTGTGATGGTTTCTCAACCATTCCTTAACTTTAAACTCCCATATCTCGCGAACTGATTGACGAACTCGGGAATTTCCTATTGCATCTGAAAGCAGAATCTCGCCCCATTTCAACGGTGCGTGTATTTTTCCTCAAGGCCTTTGTAGTTATTGGATTCGATTATCAGACTTGCGATAATTTTGATGGTTTCTCAAGCATTCCTTAACTTCAAACTCCCATGTCTCGCGAACGGATTGACGAACTCGAGAAATTCCTGTTGCATCTGAAAGCAGAAACTCGCCCGATTACACCAGTATGTGCATTTTTGCTCTAGGCCATAGTAGTTATTGGTTTCGAGTATCAGACCTGCGAAAATTTTGATGGTTTCTCAACCATTCCTTAACTTCAAACTCCCATATCTCGCGAACGGATTGCCGAACTCGAGAAATTCCTGTTGCATCTGATAGCAGAAACTCGCCCGATTACAATGGTGTGTGTACTTTTCCCCTAGGCCATTCCAGTTATTGGTTTCGAGTATCAGAATTGCGAAAATTTTGATGGTTTCTCAACCACTCATTAACTTCAAACTCCCATATCTCGCGAACGGATTGACGAACTCGAGAAATTCCTGTTGCATCTGAAAGTGGAAACTCGCCCGATTACAAAGGTATGTGCATTTTTCCCCTAGGCCTTTGTAGTTATTGGATTCGAGTATCAGACCAGCGAAAATTTTGATGGTTTCTCAACCATTCCTTAACTTCAATCTCCCATATCTTGCGAATGGAATGACGAACTCGAGAAATTCCTGTTGCATCTGAAAGTGGAAACTCGCCCGATTACAAGGTATGCGCATTTTTCCCCTATGCCTTTGTAGTTATTGGTTTCGAGTATCAGACTTGCGAAAATTTTGAAGGTTTCTCAACTATTCCTTAACTTCAAACTCCCATATATCGCGAACAGATTGACGAACTCGAGAAATTCCTGTTGCATCTGAAAGCAGAAACTCGCCCGACTTCAACGGTATGTTTATTTTTGCCCTAGGCCATAGTAGTTATTGGTTTCGAGTGTCAGACTAGCGAAAATTTTGATGGTGTCTCAAGCATTCCATAACTTCAAACTCCCATATCACGCGAACGGATAGACGAACTCGAGAAATTCCTGTTGCATCTGAAAGCAGAAACTCGCCCGATTACAACGGTATGTGTATTTTTCCCCTAGGCCATAGTTGTTATTTGATTCAAGTATCAGGCTTGCGAAAATTGTGATTGTTTCTCAACTATTCCTTAACTTCAAACTCCCATATCTCGCGAACAGATTGACGAACTCGAGAAATTCCTGTTGCATCTGAAAGTGGAAACTCGCCCGATTACAAAGGTATGTGCATCTTTCCCCTAGGCCTTTGTAGTTATTGGTTTCTAGAATCAGACTTGCGAAAATTTTGATGGTTTCTCAAGCATTCCTTAACTTCAAACTCCCATATCTCGCAAACGAAATGACGAACTCGAGAAATTCCTGTTGCATCTGAAAGCAGAATCTCGCCCGGTTACAACGGTATGTGTGTTTTCCCCTAGGCCATTGTAGTTATTGGTTTCTAGCGTCAGAATTGCGAAAATTTTGATGGTATCTCAACCATTCCTTAACTTCAAACTCCCATATCTCGCGAACGGAATGACGAACTCGAGAAATTCCTGTTGCATCTGAAAGTGGAAACTCGCCCGATTACAAAGGTATGTGTATTTTTCCCCTAGGCCATTGTAGTTATTGGTTTCGAGTATCAGACTTGCGAAAATCTTGATGGTTTCTCAAACATTCCTTAACTTCAAACTCCCATATCTCGCGAACGGATTGACGAACTCGAGAAATTCCTGTTGCATCTGAAAGCAGAAACTCGCCCGATTTCAACGGTATGTTCATTTTTGCCCTAGGCCGTAGTAGTTATTGGTTTCGAGTATCAGACTTGCGAAAATTTTGATGGTTTCTCAAGCATTCCTTATCTTCAAACTCCCATATCTCGCGAACGGATTGACGACTCGAGAAATTCTGTTGCATCTGAAACTAGAAACTCGCCCGATTACAATGGTTTGTGTACTTTTCCCCTAGGCCTTTCCAGTTATTCGTTTCTAGCATCAGAATTGCGAGAATTGTGATGGTTTCTCAACCATTCCTTAACTTCAAACTCCCATATCTCGCGAACGGAATGACGCATTCGAGAAATTCCTGATGCATCTGAAAGTGGAAACTCGCCCGATTACAGAGGTATGTGTATTTTTCCCCTAGGCCATTGTAGTTATTGGTTTCGAGTATCAGACTTGCGAAAATCTGGATGGTTTCTCAACCATTCCTTAACTTCAAACTACCATATCTCGCGAACGGATGGACGAACACGAGAAATTCCTGTTGCATCTGAAAGTAGAAACTCGCACGATTACAATGGTGTGTGTACTTTTCCCCTAGGCCATTCCAGTTATTGGTTTCGAGTATCCGAATTGCGAAAATTTGGATGGTTTCTCAACCATTCCCTAACTTCAAACTCCCATGTCTCGCGAACGGAATGACGAACTCGAGAAATTCCTGTTGCATCTGAAAGTGGAAACTCGCCCGATTACAAAGGTATGTGCATGTTTCCCCTAGGCCTTTGTAGTTATTGGTTTCTAGTATCAGACTTGCGAAAATTTTGATAGTTTCTCAAGCATTCCTTAACTTCAAACTCCCATATCTCGCGAACGGATTGACGAACTCGAGAAATTCCTGTTGCATCTGAAAGCAGAAACTCGCCCGATTTCAACGGTATGTGCATTTTTGCCCTAGGCCGTAGTAGTTATTGGTTTCGAGTATCAGACTTGCGAAAATTTTGATGGTTTCTGAAGCATTCCTTAACTTCAAACTCCCATATCTCGAGAACGGATTGACGACTCGAGAAATTCCTGTTGCATCTGATAGTGGAAACTCGCCCGATTACAATGGTATGAGCATTTTTCCCCTATGCCTATGTAGTTATTGGTTTCGAGTATCAGACATGCGAAAATTTTGATGGTTTCTCAACCATTCCTTAACTTCAAACTCCCATATCTCGCGAACGGAATGACGAACTCGAGAAATTCCTGTTGCATCTGAAAGTAGAAACTCGCACGATTACAATGGTGTGTGTACATTTCCCCTAGGCCATTCCAGTTATTGGTTTCGAGTATCAGAATTGCGAAAATTTTGATGGTTTCTCAGTCATTCCTTAACTTCAAACTCCCATGTCTCGCGAACGGAATGACGAACTCGAGAAATTCCTATTGCATCTTGAAGCAGAAACACGCCCGATTACATCGGTACGTGTATTTTTGACCTAGGCCATTCCAGTTATTGGTTTCGAGTATCAGACCAGCGAAAATTTTGAAGGTTTCTCAAACATTCCTTAACTTCAAACTCCCATATCTCGCGAACGGATTGACGAACTCGAGAAATTCCTGTTGCATCTGAAAGCAGAAACTCGCCCGATTTCAACGGTATGTGCATTTTTGCCCTAGGCCGTGGTAGTTATTGGTTTCGAGTATCAGACTTGCGAAAATTTTGATGGTTTCTCAAGCATTCCTTAACTTCAAACTCCCATATCTCGCGAACGGAATGACGACTTGAGAAATTCTGTTGCATCTGAAAGTAGAAACTCGCCCGATTACAATGGTTTGTGTACTTTTCCCCTAGGCCTTTCCAGTTATTCGTTTCTAGCATCAGAATTGCGAGAATTTTGATGGTTTCTCAACCATTCCTTAACTTCAAACCCCCATATCTCGCGAACGGAATGACGCATTCGAGAAATTCCTGGTGCATCTGAAAGTGGAAACTCGCCCGATTACAAAGGTATGTGTATTTTTCCCCTAGGCCATGGTAGTTATTGGTTTCGAGTATCAGACTTGCGAAAATTTTGATGGTTTCTGAAGCATTCCTTAACTTCAAACTCCCATATCTCGAGAACGGATTGACGACTCGAGAAATTCCTGTTGCATCTGAAAGTGGAATCTCGCCCGATTACAAAGGTATGTGCATTTTTCCCCTATGCCTATGTAGTTATTGGTTTCGAGTATCAGACATGCGAAAATTTTGATGGTTTCTCAACCATTCCTTAACTTCAAACTCCCATATCTCGCGAACGGATTGACGAACTCGAGAAATTCCTGTTGCATCTGAAAGTAGAAACTCGCACGATTACAATGGTGTGTGTACTTTTCCCCTAGGCCATTCCAGTTATTGGTTTCGAGTATCAGAATTGCGAAAATTTTGATGGTTTCTCAACCATTACTTAACTTCAAACTCCCATGTCTCGCGAACGGAATGACGAACTCGAGAAATTCCTGTTGCATCTGAAAGTGGAAACTCGCCCGATTACAAAGGTATGTGCATCTTTCCCCTAGGCCTTTGTAGTTATTGGTTTCTAGAATCAGACTTGCGAAAATTTTGATGGTTTCTCAAGCATTCCTTAACTTCAAACTCCCATATCTCGCAAACGAAATGACGAACTCGAGAAATTCCTGTTGCATCTGAAAGCAGAAACTCGCCCGGTTACAACGGTATGTGTGTTTTCCCCTAGGCCATTGTAGTTATTGGTTTCTAGCGTCAGAATTGCGAAAATTTTGATGGTATCTCAACCATTCCTTAATTTCAAACTCCCATATCTCGCGAACGGAATGACGAACTCGAGAAATTCCTGTTGCATCTGAAAGTGGAAACTCGCCCGATTACAAAGGTATGTGTATTTTTCCCCTAGGCCATTGTAGTTATTGGTTTCGAGTATCAGACTTGCGAAAATCTTGATGGTTTCTCAACCATTCCTTAACTTCAAACTCCCATATCTCGCGAACGGATTGACGAACTCGAGAAATTCCTGTTGCATCTGAAAGCAGAAACTCGCCCGATTTCAACGGTATGTGCATTTTTGCCCTAGGCCGTAGTAGTTATTGGTTTCGAGTATCAGACTTGCGAAAATTTTGATGGTTTCTCAAGCATTCCTTATCTTCAAACTCCCATATCTCGCGAACGGATTGACGACTCGAGAAATTCTGTTGCATCTGAAACTAGAAACTCGCCCGATTACAATGGTTTGTGTACTTTTCCCCTAGGCCTTTCCAGTTATTCGTTTCTAGCATCAGAATTGCGAGAATTGTGATGGTTTCTCAACCATTCCTTAACTTCAAACTCCCATATCTCGCGAACGGAATGACGCATTCGAGAAATTCCTGATGCATCTGAAAGTGGAAACTCGCCCGATTACAAAGGTATGTGTATTTTTCCCCTAGGCCATTGTAGTTATTGGTTTCGAGTATCAGACTTGCGAAAATCTGGATGGTTTCTCAACCATTCCTTAACTTCATACTACCATATCTCGCGAACGGATGGACGAACACGAGAAATTCTTGTTGCATCTGAAAGTAGAAACTCGCACGATTACAATGGTGTGTGTACTTTTCCCCTAGGCCATTCCAGTTATTGGTTTCGAGTATCCGAATTGCGAAAATTTGGATGGTTTCTCAACCATTCCCTAACTTCAAACTCCCATGTCTCGCGAACGGAATGACGAACTCGAGAAATTCCTGTTGCATCTGAAAGTGGAAACTCGCCCGATTACAAAGGTATGTGCATCTTTCCCCTAGGCCTTTGTAGTTATTGGTTTCTAGTATCAGACTTGCGAAAATTTTGATGGTTTCTCAAGCATTCCTTAACTTCAAACTCCCATATCTCGCGAACGGATTGACGAACTCGAGAAATTCCTGTTGCATCTGAAAGCAGAAACTCGCCCGATTTCAACGGTATGTGCATTTTTGCCCTAGGCCGTAGTAGTTATTGGTTTCGAGTATCAGACTTGCGAAAATTTTGATGGTTTCTGAAGCATTCCTTAACTTCAAACTCCCATATCTCGCGAACGGAATGACGAACTCGAGAAATTCCTGTTACATCTGAAAGTAGAAACTCGCACGATTACAATGGTGTGTGTACATTTCCCCTAGGCCATTCCAGTTATTGGTTTCGAGTATCAGAATTGCGAAAATTTTGATGGTTTCTCAACCATTCCTTAACTTCAAACTCCCATGTCTCGCGAACGGAATGACGAACTCGAGAAATTCCTATTGCATCTTGAAGCAGAAACACGCCCGATTACATCGGTACGTGTATTTTTGACCTAGGCCATTCCAGTTATTGGTTTCGAGTATCAGACCAGCGAAAATTTTGAAGGTTTCTCAAACATTCCTTAACTTCAAACCCCCATATCTCGCGAACGGAACGACGAACTCGAGAAATTCCTGTTGCATCTGAAAGTGGAAACTCGCCCGATTACAAAGGTATGTGCATTTTTCCCCTAGGCCATTGTAGTTATTGGTTTCTAGCATCAGAATTGCGAAAATGTTGATGGTTTCTCAACCATTCCTTAACTTCAAACTCCCATATCTCGCGAACGGAATTACGAACTCGAGAAATTCCTGTTGCATCTGAAAGTGGAAACTCGCCCGATTACAAAGGTATGTGCATTTTTCCCCTATGCCTTTGTAGTTATTGGTTTCGAGTATCAGACAAGCGAAAATTTTGATGGTTTCTCAACCATTCCTTAAATTCAAACTCCCATGTCTCGCGAACGGAATGACGAACTCGAGAAATTCCTGTTGCATCTGAAAGTGGAAACTCGCCCGATTACAAAGGTATGTCCATCTTTCCCCTAGGCCTTTGTAGTTATTGGTTACTAGTATCAGACTTGCGAAAATTTTGATGGTTTCTCAAGCATTCCTTAACTTCAAACTCCCATATCTCGCGAACGGATTGACGAACTCGAGAAATTCCTGTTGCATATGAAAGCAGAAACTCGCCCGATTTCAACGGTATGTGCGTTTTTGCCCTAGGCCGTAGTAGTTATTCGTTTCTAGCGTCAGAATTTCGAAAATTTTGATGGTATCTCAACCATTCCTTAACTTCAAACTCGCATATCTCGCGAACGGAATGACGAACTCGAGAAATTCCTGTTGCATCTGAAAGTGGAAACTCGCCCGATTACAAGGGTATGTGTATTTTTCCCCTAGGCCATTGTAGTTATTGGTTTCGTGTATCAGACTTGCGAAAATCTTGATGGTTTCTCAAGTATTTCATAACTTGAAACTACCATATCTCGCGAACGGATTGACGAACGCGAGAATTTCCTATTGCATCTGAAAGCAGAAACACGCCCGATTACATCGGTACGTGTATTTTTGACCCAGGCCATTCCAGTTATTGGTTTCGAGTATCAGACCAGCGAAAATTTTGAAGGTTTCTCAAACATTCCTTAACTTCAAACTCCCATATCTCGCGAACGGATTGACGAACTCGAGAAATTCCTGTTGCATCTGAAAGCAGAAACTCGCCCGATTTCAACGGTATGTGCATTTTTGCCCTAGGCCGTGGTAGTTATTGGTTTCGAGTATCAGTATTGCGAAAATTTTGATGGTTTCTCAAGCTTTCCTTAACTTCAAACTCCCATATCTCGCGAACGGATTGACGACTTGAGAAATTCTGTTGCATCTGAAAGTAGAGACTCGCACGATTACAATGGTGTGTGTACATTTCCCCTAGGCCATTCCAGTTATTGGTTTCGAGTATCAGAATTGCGAAAATTTTGATGGTTTCTCAACCATTCCTTAACTTCAAACTCCCATGTCTCGCGAACGGAATGACGAACTCGAAAAATTCCTGTTGCATCTGAAAGTAGAAACTCGCACGATTACAATCGTGTGTGTACTTTTCCCCTAGGCCACTCCAGTTATTCGTTTCGAGTATCAGAATTGCGAAATTTTGATGGTTTCTCAACCATTCTTTAACTTAGAACACCCATATCTCGCGAACGGAATGACGAGCTCGAGAAATTCCTGTTGCATCTGAAACTGGAAACTCGCCCGATTACAAAGGTATGTGTATTTTTCCCCTAGGCCATTCCAGTTATTTGTTTCGAGTATCAGAATTGCGAAAATTTGGATGATTTCTCAACCATTCCTTAACTTCAAACTCCCATGTCTCGCGAACGGAACGACGAACTCGAGAAATTCCTGTTGCATCTGAAAGTGGAAACTCGCCCGATTACAAAGGTATGTGCATTTTTCCCGTAGGCCATTGTAGTTATTGGTTTCTAGCGTCAGAATTGCGAAAATGTTGATGGTTTCTCAACCATTCCTTAACTTCAAACTCCCATATCTCGCGAACGGAATTACGAACTCGAGAAATTCCTGTTGCATCTGAAACTGGAAACTCGCACGATTACAATGGTGTGTGTACATTTCCCCTAGGCCATTCCAGTTATTGGTTTCGAGTATCAGAATTGCGAAAATTTTGATGGTTTCTCAACCATTCCTTAAATTCAAACTCCCATGTCTCGCGAACGGAATGACGAACTCGAGAAATTCCTGTTGCATCTGAAAGTGGAAACTCGCCCGATTACAAAGGTATGTCCATCTTTCCCCTAGGCCTTTGTAGTTATTGGTTACTAGTATCAGACTTGCGAAAATTTTGATGGTTTCTCAAGCATTCCTTAACTTCAAACTCCCATATCTCGCGAACGGATTGACGAACTCGAGAAATTCCTGTTGCATATGAAAGCAGAAACTCGCCCGATTTCAACGGTATGTGCGTTTTTGCCCTAGGCCGTAGTAGTTATTCGTTTCTAGCGTCAGAATTTCGAAAATTTTGATGGTATCTCAACCATTCCTTAACTTCAAACTCGCATATCTCGCGAACGGAATGACGAACTCGAGAAATTCCTGTTGCATCTGAAAGTGGAAACTCGCCCGATTACAAGGGTATGTGTATTTTTCCCCTAGGCCATTGTAGTTATTGGTTTCGTGTATCAGACTTGCGAAAATCTTGATGGTTTCTCAAGTATTTCATAACTTGAAACTACCATATCTCGCGAACGGATTGACGAACTCGAGAATTTCCTATTGCATCTGAAAGCAGAAACACGCCCGATTACATCGGTACGTGTATTTTTGACCCAGGCCATTCCAGTTATTGGTTTCGAGTATCAGACCAGCGAAAATTTTGAAGGTTTCTCAAACATTCCTTAACTTCAAACTCCCATATCTCGCGAACGGATTGACGAACTCGAGAAATTCCTGTTGCATCTGAAAGCAGAAACTCGCCCGATTTCAACGGTATGTGCATTTTTGCCCTAGGCCGTGGTAGTTATTGGTTTCGAGTATCAGTATTGCGAAAATTTTGATGGTTTCTCAAGCTTTCCTTAACTTCAAACTCCCATATCTCGCGAACGGATTGACGACTTGAGAAATTCTGTTGCATCTGAAAGTAGAAACTCGCACGATTACAATGGTGTGTGTACATTTCCCCACGGCATTCCAGTTATTGGTTTCGAGTATCAGAATTGCGAAAATTTTGATGGTTTCTCAACCATTCCTTAACTTCAAACTCCCATGTCTCGCGAACGGAATGACGAACTCGAGAAATTCCTATTGCATCTTGAAGCAGAAACACGCCCGATTACATCGGTATGTGCATTTTTGCCCTAGGCCTTTGTAGTTATTGGTTACTAGTATCAGACTTGCGAAAATTTTGATGGTTTCTCAAGCATTCCTTAACTTCAAACTCCCATATCTCGCGAACGGATTGACGAACTCGAGAAATTCCTGTTGCATCTGAAAGCAGAAACTCGCCCGATTTCAACGGTATGTGCGTTTTTGCCCTAGGCCGTAGTAGTTATTCGTTTCTAGCGTCAGAATTTCGAAAATTTTGATGGTATCTCAACCATTCCTTAACTTCAAACTCGCATATCTCGCGAACGGAATGACGAACTCGAGAAATTCCTGTTGCATCTGAAAGTGGAAACTCGCCCGATTACAAGGGTATGTGTATTTTTCCCCTAGGCCATTGTAGTTATTGGTTTCGAGTATCAGACTTGCGAAAATCTTGATGGTTTCTCAAGTATTTCATAACTTGAAACTACCATATCTCGCGAACGGATTGACGAACTCGAGAATTTCCTATTGCATCTGAAAGCAGAAACACGCCCGATTACATCGGTACGTGTATTTTTGACCTAGGCCATTCCAGTTATTGGTTTCGAGTATCAGACCAGCGAAAATTTTGAAGGTTTCTCAAACATTCCTTAACTTCAAACTCCCATATCTCGCGAACGGATTGACGAACTCGAGAAATTCCTGTTGCATCTGAAAGCAGAAACTCGCCCGATTTCAACGGTATGTGCATTTTTGCCCTAGGCCGTGGTAGTTATTGGTTTCGAGTATCAGTCTTGCGAAAATTTTGATGGTTTCTCAAGCATTCCTTAACTTCAAACTCCCATGTCTCGCGAACGGAATGACGAACTCGAGAAATTCCTATTGCATCTTGAAGCAGAAACACGCCCGATTACATCGGTACGTGTATTTTTGACCTAGGCCATTCCAGTTATTGGTTTCGAGTATCAGACCAGCGAAAATTTTGAAGGTTTCTCAAACATTCCTTAACTTCAAACCCCCATATCTCGCGAACGGAATGACGCATTCGAGAAATTCCTGGTGCATCTGAAAGTGGAAACTCGCCCGATTACAAAGGTATGTGCATTTTTCCCCTATGCCTATGTAGTTATTGGTTTCGAGTATCAGACATGCGAAAATTTTGATGGTTTCTCAACCATTCCTTAACTTCAAACTCCCATATCTCGCGAACGGATTGACGAACTCGAGAAATTCCTGTTGCATCTGAAAGTAGAAACTCGCACGATTACAATGGTGTGTGTACTTTTCCCCTAGGCCACTCCAGTTATTCGTTTCGAGTATCAGAATTGCGAAAATTTTGATGGTTTCTCAACCATTCTTCAACTTAGAACACCCATATCTCGCGAACGGAATGACGAGCTCGAGAAATTCCTGTTGCATCTGAAACTGGAAACTCGCCCGATTACAAAGGTATGTGTATTTTTCCCCTAGGCCATTCCAGTTATTTGTTTCGAGTATCAGAATTGCGAAAATTTGGATGATTTCTCAACCATTCCTTAACTTCAAACTCCCATGTCTCGCGAACGGAACGACGAACTCGAGAAATTCCTGTTGCGTCTGAAAGTGGAAACTCGCCCGATTACAAAGGTATGTGCATTTTTCCCCTAGGTCATTGTAGTTATTGGTTTCTAGCATCAGAATTGCGAAAATGTTGATGGTTTCTCAACCATTCCTTAACTTCAAACTCCCACATCTCGCGAACGGATTGACGAACTCGAGAAATTCCTGTTGCATCGGAAAGCAGAAACTCGCCCGATTTCAACGGTATGTGCATTTTTGCCCTAGGCCGTAGTAGTTATTGGATTCGAGTATTAGACTTGCGAAAATTTTGATGGTTTCTCAAGCATTCCTTAACTTCAAACTCCCATATCTCGCGAACGGATTGACGACTCGAGAAATTCTGTTGCATCTGAAAGTAGAAACTCGCCCGATTACAATGGTTTGTGTACTTTTCCCCTAGGCCTTTCCAGTTATTCGTTTCTGGTATCAGAATTGCGAAAATTTTGATGGTATCTCAACCATTCCTTATCTTCAAACTCCCATATCTCGCGAACGGAATGACGAACTCGAGAAATTCCTGTTGCATCTGAAACTGGAAACTCGCCCGATTACGAAGGTATGTGTATTTTTCCCCTAGGCCTTTGTAGTTATTGGTTTCGAGTATCAGACCAGCGAAAATTTTGATGGTTTCTCAACCATTCCTTAACTTCAAACTCCCATATCTCGCGAACGGAATAACGAACTCGAGAAATTCCTGTTGCATCTGAAAGTAGAAACTCGCCCGATTACAAAGGTGTGTGTACTTTTACCCTAGGCCATTCCAATTATTGGATTCGAGTATCAGAATTGCGAAAACTTGGATGGTTTCTCAACCATTCCTTAACTTCAAACTCCCATGTCTCGCGAACGGAATGACGAACTCGAGAAGTTCCTGTTGCATCTGAAAGTGGAAACTCGCGCGATTACAAAGGTATGTGCATTTTTCCCCTAGGCCTTTGCAGTTATTGGTTTCTAGTATCAGACTTGCGAAAATTTTGATGGGTTCTCAAGCATTCCTTAACTACAAACTCCCATATCTCGCGAACGGATTGACGAACTCGAGAAATTCCTGTTGCATCTGAAAGCAGAAACTCGCCCGATTACAACGGTATGTTTATTTTTCCCCTAGGGCTTTGTAGATATTGGTTTCGAGTATCAGACTTGCGAAAATCTTGATGGTTTCTCAACCATTCCTTAACTTCGAACTACCATATCTCGCGAACGGATTGACGAACTCGAGAATTTCCTATTGCATCTGAAAGCAGAAACACGCCCGATTACATCGGTACGTGTATTTTTGAACTAGGCCATTCCAGTTATTGGTTTCGAGTATCACACTTGCGAAAATCTTGATGGTTTCTCAACCATTCCTTAACTTCGAACTACCATATCTCGCGAACGGATTGACGAACTCGAGAAATTCCTGTTGCATCTGAAAGTAGAAACTCGGCCGATTACAATGATTTGTGTACTTTTCCCCTAGGCCTTTCCAGTTATTCATTTCTAGCACCAGAATTTCGAGAATTTTGATGGTTTCTCAACCATTCCTTAACTTCAAACTTCCATATCTCGCGAACGGATTGACGAACTCGAGAAATTCCTGTTGCATCTGAAAGCAGAAACTCGCCCGATTACAAAGGTATGTGCATTTTTCCCCTATGCCTATGTAGTTATTGGTTTCGAGTATCAGACATGCGAAAATTTTGATGGTTTCTCAACCATTCCTTAACTTCAAACTCCTATATCTCGCGAACGGATTGACGAACTCGAGATATTCCTGTTGCATCTGAAAGCAGAAACTCGCCCGATTTCAACGGTATGTGCATTTTTGCCCTAGGCCGTAGTAGTTATTGGTTTCGAGTATCAGACTTGCGAAAATTTTGATGGTTTCTCAAGCATTCCTTAACTTCAAACTCCCATATCTCGCGAACGGATTGACGACTTGAGAAATTCTGTTGCATCTGAAAGTAGAAACTCGCCCGATTACAATGGTTTGTGTACTTTTCCCCTAGGCCTTTCCAGTTATTCGTTTCTAGCATCAGAATTGCGAGAATTTTGATGGTTTCTCAACCATTCCTTAACTTCAAACCCCCATATCTCGCGAACGGAATGACGCATTCGAGAAATTCCTGGTGCATCTGAAAGTGGAAACTCGCCCGATTACAAAGGTATGTGTATTTTTCCCCTAGGCCATGGTAGTTATTGGTTTCGAGTATCAGACTTGCGAAAATTTTGATGGTTTCTGAAGCATTCCTTAACTTCAAACTCCCATATCTCGAGAACGGATTGACGACTCGAGAAATTCCTGTTGCATCTGAAAGTGGAAACTCGCCCGATTACAAAGGTATGTGCATTTTTCCCCTATGCCTATGTAGTTATTGGTTTCGAGTATCAGACATGCGAAAATTTTGATGGTTTCTCAACCATTCCTTAACTTCAAACTCCCATATCTCGCGAACGGATTGACGAACTCGAGAATTTCCTATTGCATCTGAAAGCAGAAACACGCCCGATTACATCGGTACGTGTATTTTTGACCTAGGCCATTCCAGTTATTGGTTTCGAGTATCAGACCTGCGAAAATTTTGAAGGTTTCTCAACCATTCCTTAAATTCAAACTCCCATATCTCGCGAACGGATTGACGAACTCGAGAAATTCCTGTTGCATCTGAAAGCAGAAACTCGCCCGATTTCAACGGTATGTTCATCTTTCCCCTAGGCCTTTGTAGTTATTGGTTTCTAGAATCAGACTTGCGAAAATTTTGATGGTTTCTCAAGCATTCCTTAACTTCAAACTCCCATATCTCGCAAACGAAATGACGAACTCGAGAAATTCCTGTTGCATCTGATAGCAGAAACTCGCCCGGTTACAACGGTATGTGTGTTTTCCCCTAGGCCATTGTAGTTATTGGTTTCTAGCGTCAGAATTGCGAAAATTTTGATGGTATCTCAACCATTCCTTAACTTCAAACTCCCATATCTCGCGAACGGAATGACGAACTCGAGAAATTCCTGTTGCATCTGAAAGTGGAAACTCGCCCGATTACAAAGGTATGTGTATTTTTCCCCTAGGCCATTGTAGTTATTGGTTTCGAGTATCAGACTTGCGAAAATCTTGATGGTTTCTCAACCATTCCTTAACTTCAAACTCCCATATCTCGCGAACGGATTGACGAACTCGAGAAATTCCTGTTGCGTCTGAAAGCAGAAACTCGCCCGATTTCAACGGTATGTGCATTTTTGCCCTAGGCCGTAGTAGTTATTGGTTTCGAGTATCAGACTTGCGAAAATTTTGATGGTTTCTCAAGCATTCCTTATCTTCAAACTCCCATATCTCGCGAACGGATTGACGACTCGAGAAATTCTGTTGCATCTGAAACTAGAAACTCGCCCGATTACAATGGTTTGTGTACTTTTCCCCTAGGCCTTTCCAGTTATTCGTTTCTAGCATCAGAATTGTGATGGTTTCTCAACCATTCCTTAACTTCAAACCCCCATATCTCGCGAACGGAATGACGCATTCGAGAAATTCCTGGTGCATCTGAAAGTGGAAACTCGCCCGATTACAAAGGTATGTGTATTTTTCCCCTAGGCCATGGTAGTTATTGGTTTCGAGTATCAGACTTGCGAAAATTTTGATGGTTTCTGAAGCATTCCTTAACTTCAAACTCCCATATCTCGAGAACGGATTGACGACTCGAGAAATTCCTGTTGCATCTGAAAGTGGAAACTCGCCCGATTACAAAGGTATGTGCATTTTTCCCCTATGCCTATGTAGTTATTGGTTTCGAGTACCAGACATGCGAAAATTTTGATGGTTTCTCAACCATTCCTTAATTTCAAACTCCCATATCTCGCGAACGGATTGACGAACTCGAGAAATTCCTGTTGCATCTGAAAGTGGAAACTCGCCCGATTACAAAGGTATGTGCATCTTTCCCCTAGGCCTTTGTAGTTTTTGGTTACTAGTATCAGACTTGCGAAAATTTTGATGGTTTCTCAAGCATTCCTTAACTTCAAACTCCCATATCTCGCGAACGGATTGACGAACTCGAGAAATTCCTGTTGCATCTGAAAGCAGAAACCCGCCCGATTTCAACGGTATGTGCGTTTTTGCCCGAGGCCGTAGTAGTTATTCGTTTCTAGCGTCAGAATTTCGAAAATTTTGATGGTATCTCAACCATTCCTTAACTTCAAACTCGCATATCTCGCGAACGGAATGACGAACTCGAGAAATTCCTGTTGCATCTGAAAGTGGAAACTCGCCCGATTACAAGGGTATGTGTATTTTTCCCCTAGGCCATTGTAGTTATTGGTTTCGAGTATCAGACTTGCGAAAATCTTGATGGTTTCTCAAGTATTTCATAACTTGAAACTACCATATCTCGCGAACGGATTGACCAACTCGAGAATTTCCTATTGCATCTGAAAGCAGAAACACGCCCGATTACATCGGTACGTGTATTTTTGACCTAGGCCATTCCAGTTATTGGTTTCGAGTATCAGACCAGCGAAAACTTTGAAGGTTTCTCAAACATTCCTTAACTTCATACTCCCGTATCTCGCGAACGGATTGACGAACTCGAGAAATTCCTGTTGCATCTGAAAGCAGAAACTCGCCCGATTTCAACGGTATGTGCATTTTTGCCCTAGGCCGTAGTAGTTATTGGTTTCGAGTATCTGACTTGCGAAAATTTTGTTGGTTTCTCAAGCACTCCTTAACTTCAAACTCCCATATCTCGCGAACGGATTGACGACTCGAGAAATTCTGTTGCATCTGAAAGTGGAAACTCGCCCGATTACAAAGGTATGTGCATTTTTCCCCTATGCCTTTGTAGATATTGGTTTCGAGTATCAGACTTGCGAAAATCTTGATGGTTTCTCAACCATTCCTTAACTTCGAACTACCATATCTCGCGAACGGATTGACGAACTCGAGAATTTCCTATTGCATCTGAAAGCAGAAACACGCCCGATTACATCGGTACGTGTATTTTTGACCTAGGCCATTCCAGTTATTGGTTTCGAGTATCAGACCTGCGAAAATTTTGAAGGTTTCTCAACGATTCCTTAACTTCAAACTCCCATATCTCGCGAACGGAATGACGCACTCGAGAAATTCCTGTTGCATCTGAAAGTAGAAACTCGCACGATTACAATGGTGTGTGTACTTTTCCCCTAGGCCATTCCAGTTATTGGTTTCGAGTATCAGAATTGCGAAAATTTTGATGGTTTCTCAACCATTACTTAACTTCAAACTCCCATGTCTCGCGAACGGAATGACGAACTCGAGAAATTCCTGTTGCATCTGAAAGTGGAAACTCGCCCGATTACAAAGGTATGTGCATCTTTCCCCTAGGCCTTTGTAGTTATTGGTTTCGAGTATCAGACTTGCGAAAATCTTGATGGTTTCTGAAGCATTCCTTAACTTCAAACTGCCAAATCTCGAGAACGGATTGACGACTCGAGAAATTCCTGTTGCATCTGAAAGTGGAAACTCGCCCGATTACAAAGGTATGTGCATTTTTCCCCTATGCCTATGTAGTTATTGGTTTCGAGTATCAGACATGCGAAAATTTTGATGGTTTCTCAACCATTCCTTAACTTCAAACTCCCATATCTCGCGAACGGATTGACGAACTCGAGAAATTCCAGTTGCATCTGAAAGCAGAAACTCGCCCGGTTACAACGGTATGTGTGTTTTCCCCTAGGCCTTTGTAGTTATTGGTTTCGAGTATCAGACTTGCGAAAATCTTGATGGTTTCTGAAGCATTCCTTAACTTCAAACTGCCAAATCTCGAGAACGGATTGACGAACTCGAGAATTTCCTATTGCATCTGAAAGCAGAAACACGCCCGATTACATCGGTACGTGTATTTTTGAACTAGGCCATTCCAGTTATTGGTTTCGAGTATCAGACCACCGAAAATTTTGAAGGTTTCTCAAACATTCCTTTACTTCAAACTCCCATATCTCGCGAACGGATTGACAAACTCGAGAAATTCCTGTTGCATCTGAAAGCAGAAACTCGCCCGATTTCAACGGTATGTGCATTTTTGCCCTAGGCCATAGTAGTTATTGGTTTCGAGTATCAGACTTGCGAAAATGTTGATGGTTTCTCAAGCATTCCTTAACTTCAAACTCCCATATCTCGCGAACGGATTGACGAACTCGAGAAATTCCTGTTGCATCTGAAAGTAGAGGCTCGCCCGATTACAAAGGTGTGTGTATTTTTCCCCTAGGCCTTTGTAGTTATTGGTTTCGAGTATCAGACATGCGAAAATTTTGATGGTTTCTCAAGCATTCCTTAACTTCAAACTCCCATATCTCGCGAACGGATTGACGAACTCGAGAAATTCCTGTTGCATCTGAAAGTAGAGGCTCGCCCGATTACAAAGGCGTGTGTATTTTTCCCCTAGGCCTTTGTAGTTATTGGTTTCGAGTATCAGACATGCGAAAATTTTGATGGTTTCTCAAGCATTCCTTAACTTCAAACTCCCATATCTCTCGAACGGATTGACGAACTCGAGAAATTCCTGTTGCAATCTGAAAGCAGAAACTCGCCCGATTACAACGGTATGTGTGTTTTCCCCTAGGCCATTGTAGTTATTGGTTTCTAGCGTCAGAATTGCGAAAATTTTGATGGTATCTCAACCATTCCTTAAGTTCAAACTCCCATATCTCGCGAACGGAATGACGAACTCGAGAAATTCCTGTTGCATCTGAAAGTGGTAACTCGCCCGATTACAAAGGTATGTGTATTTTTCCCGTAGGCCATTGTAGTTATTGGTTTCGAGTATCAGACTTGCGAAAACCTTGATGGTTTCTCAACCATTCCTTAACTTGAAACTACCATATCTCGCGAACGGATTGACGAACTCGAGAATTTCCTATTGCATCTGAAAGCAGAAACACGCCCGATTACATCGGTACGTGTATTTTTGACCTAGGCCATTCCAGTTATTGGTTTCGAGTATCAGACCAGCGAAAATTTTGATGGTTTCTCAAACATTCCTTAACTTCAAACTTCCATATCTCGCGAACGGATTGACGAACTCGAGAAATTCCTGTTGCATCTGAAAGCAGAAACTCTCCCGATTTCAACGGTATGTGCATTTTTGCCCTAGGCCATAGTAGTTATTGGTTTCGAGTATCAGCATTGCGAAAATTCTGATGGTTTCTCAAGCATTCCTTAACTTCAAACTCCCATATCTCGCGAACGGATTGAGGAACTCGAGAAATTCCTGTTGCATCTGAAAGTAGACACTCGCCCGATTACAAAGATATGTGTGTTTTTCCCCTAGGCCCCTGAAGTTATTGGTTTCGAGTATCAGACTTGCGAAAATTTAGAGGGTTTCTCAACCATTCCTTAACTTCAAACTCCCATATCTCGCGAACGGATCGACGAACTCGAGAAATTCCTGTTGCATCTGAAAGTGGAAACTCGCCCGATTACAAAGGTATGTGCATTTTTCCCCTAGGCCATAGTAGTTATTGGTTTCGAGTATCAGACCAGCGAAAATTTTGATGGTTTCTCAACCATTCCTTAACCCCAAACTCCCATATCTCGCGAACGGAATGACGAACTCGAGAAATTCCTGTTGCATCTGCAAGTAGAAACTCGCACGATTAGAATGGTGTGTGTACTTTTCCCCTAGGCCATTCCAGTTATTGGTTTCGAGTATCAGAATTGCGAAAATTTTGTTGGTTTCTCAACCATTCCTTAACTTCAAACTCCCATGCCTCGCGAACGGAACGACGAACTCGAGAAATTCCTGCTGCATCTGAAAGTGGAAACTCGCCTGATTACAAAGGCATGTGCATTTTTCCCCTAGACCTTTGTAGTTATTGGTTTCGAGTATCAGACTTTCGAAAATTTTGATGGTTTCTCAAACATTCCTTAACTTCAAACTTCCATATCTCGCGAACGGATTGACGAACTCGAGAAATTCCTGTTGCATCTGAAACTGGAACCTCGCCCGATTACGAAGGTATGTGTATTTTTCCCCTAGGCCTTTGTAGTTATTGGTTTCGAGTATCAGACCAGCGAAAATTTTGATGGTTTCTCAACCATTCCTTAACTTCAAACTCCCATATCTCGCGAACGGAATAACGAACTCGAGAAATTCCTGTTGCATCTGAAAGTAGAAACTCGCCCGATTACAAAGGTGTGTGTACTTTTACCCTAGGCCATTCCAATTATTGGTTTCGAGTATCAGAATTGCGAAAACTTGGATGGTTTCTCAACCATTCCTTAACTTCAAACTCCCATGTCTCGCGAACGGAATGACGAACTCGAGAAATTCCTGTTGCATCTGAAAGTAGAAACTCGGCCGATTACAATGATTTGTGTACTTTTCCGCTAGGCCTTTCCAGTTATTCGTTTCTAGCACCAGAATTTCGAGAATTTTGATGGTTTCTCAACCATTCCTTAACTTCAAACTCCCATATCTCGCGAACGGAATGACGCACTCGAGAAATTCCTGTTGCATCTGAAAGTGGTAACACGCCCGATTACAAAGGTATGTGCATTTTTCCCCTAGGCCTTTGTAGATATTGGTTTCGAGTATCAGACTTGCAAAAATTTTGATGGTTTCTCAAGCATTCCTTAACTTCAAACTCCCATATCTCGCGAACGGATTGACGAACTCGAGAATTTCCTATTGCATCTGAAAGCACAAACACGCACGTTTACATCGGTACGTGTATTTTTGACCTAGGCCATTCCAGTTATTGGTTTCGAGTATCAGACCTGCGAAAATTTTGAAGGTTTCTCAACCATTCCTTAACTTCAAACTCCCATATCTCGCGAACGGATTGACGAACTCGAGAAATTCCTGTTGCATCTGAAAGTAGAGGCTCGCCCGATTACAAAGGCGTGTGTATTTTTCCCCTAGGCCTTTGTAGTTATTGGTTTCGAGTATCAGACATGCGAAAATTTTGATGGTTTCTCAAGCATTCCTTAACTTCAAACTCCCATATCTCGCGAACGGATTGACGAACTCGAGAAATTCCTGTTGCATCTGAAAGCAGAAACTCGCCCGATTACAACGGTATGTGTGTTTTCCCCTAGGCCATTGTAGTTATTGGTTTCTAGCGTCAGAATTGCGAAAATTTTGATTGTATCTCAACCATTCCTTAAGTTCAAACTCCCATATCTCGCGAAAGGAATGACGAACTCGAGAAATTCCTGTTGCATCTGAAAGTGGTAACTCGCCCGATTACAAAGGTATGTGTATTTTTCCCGTAGGCCATTGTAGTTATTGGTTTCGAGTATCAGACTTGCGAAAATCTTGATGGTTTCTCAACCATTCCTTAACTTGAAACTACCATATCTCGCGAACGGATTGAGGAACTCGAGAAATTCCTGTTGCATCTGAAAGCAGAAACTATCCCGATTTCAACGGTATGTGCATTTTTGCCCTAGGCCATAGTAGTTATTGGTTTCGAGTATCAGACTTGCGAAAATTCTGATGGTTTCTCAAGCATTCCTTAACTTCAAACTCCCATATCTCGCGAACGGATTGAGGAACTCGAGAAATTCCTGTTGCATCTGAAAGTAGACACTCGCCCGATTACAAAGATATGTGTGTTTTTCCCCTAGGCCCCTGAAGTTATTGGTTTCGAGTATCAGACTTGCGAAAATTTAGAGGGTTTCTCAACCATTCCTTAACCTCAAACTCCCATATCTCGCGAACGGAATGACGAACTCGAGAAATTCCTGTTGCATCTGCAAGTAGAAACTCGCACGATTAGAATGGTGTGTGTACTTTTCCCCTAGGCCATTCCAGTTATTGGTTTCGAGTATCAGAATTGCGAAAATTTTGTTGGTTTCTCAACCATTCCTTAACTTCAAACTCCCATGCCTCGCGAACGGAACGACGAACTCGAGAAATTCCTGCTGCATCTGAAAGTGGAAACTCGCCTGATTACAAAGGTATGTGCATTTTTCCCCTAGACCTTTGTAGTTATTGGTTTCGAGTATCAGACTTTCGAAAACTTTGATGGTTTCTCAAACATTCCTTAACTTCAAACTTCCATATCTCGCGAACGGATTGACGAACTCGAGAAATTCCTGTTGCATCTGAAAGCAGAAACTCGCCCGATTACAACGGTATGTGTGTTTTCCCCTAAGCCATTGTAGTTATTGGTTTCTAGCGTCAGAATTGCGAAAATTTTGATGGTATCTCAACCATTCCTTAACTACAAACTCCCATATCTCGCGAACGGATTGACGAACTCGAGAAATTCCTGTTGCATCTGAAAGCAGAAACTCGCCCGATTACAACGGTATGTTTATTTTTCCCCTAGGGCTTTGTAGATATTGGTTTCGAGTATCAGACTTGCGAAAATCTTGATGGTTTCTCAACCATTCCTTAACTTCGAACTACCATATCTCGCGAACGGATTGACGAACTCGAGAATTTCCTATTGCATCTGAAAGCAGAAACACGCCCGATTACATCGGTACGTGTATTTTTGAACTAGGCCATTCCAGTTATTGGTTTCGAGTATCACACTTGCGAAAATCTTAATGGTTTCTCAACCATTCCTTAACTTCGAACTACCATATCTCGCGAACGGATTGACGAACTCGAGAAATTCCTGTTGCATCTGAAAGTAGAAACTCGGCCGATTACAATGATTTGTGTACTTTTCCCCTAGGCCTTTCCAGTTATTCGTTTCTAGCACCAGAATTTCGAGAATTTTGATGGTTTCTCAACCATTCCTTAACTTCAAACTCCCATATCTCGCGAACGGAATGACGCACTCGAGAAATTCCTGTTGCATCTGAAAGTGGTAACACGCCCGATTACAAAGGTATGTGCATTTTTCCCCTAGGCCTTTGTAGATATTGGTTTCGAGTATCAGACTTGCAAAAATTTTGATGGTTTCTCAAGCATTCCTTAACTTCAAACTCCCATATCTCGTGAACGGATTGACGAACTCGTGAATTTCCTATTGCATCTGAAAGCAGAAACACGCCCGATTACATCGGTACGTGTATTTTTGACCTAGGCCATTCCAGTTATTGGTTTCGAGTATCAGACCAGCGAAAATTTTGATGGTTTCTCAACCATTCCTTAACTTCAAACTCCCATATCTCGCGAACGGAATAACGAACTCGAGAAATTCCTGTTGCATCTGAAAGTAGAAACTCGCCCGATTACAAAGGTGTGTGTACTTTTACCCTAGGCCATTCCAATTATTGGTTTCGAGTATCAGAATTGCGAAAACTTGGATGGTTTCTCAACCATTCCTTAACTTCAAACTCCCATGTCTCACGAACGGAATGACGAACTCGAGAAATTCCTGTTGCATCTGAAAGTAGAAACTCGGCCGATTACAATGATTTGTGTACTTTTCCCCTAGGCCTTTCCAGTTATTCGTTTCTAGCACCAGAATTTCGAGAATTTTGATGGTATCTCAACCATTCCTTAACTTCAAACTCCCATATCTCGCGAACGGAATGACGCACTCGAGAAATTCCTGTTGCATCTGAAAGTGGTAACACGCCCGATTACAAAGGTATGTGCATTTTTCCCCTAGGCCTTTGTAGATATTGGTTTCGAGTATCAGACTTGCAAAAATTTTGATGGTTTCTCAAGCATTCCTTAACTTCAAACTCCCATATCTCGCGAACGGATTGACGAACTCGAGAATTTCCTATTGCATCTGAAAGCAGAAACACGCACGTTTACATCGGTACGTGTATTTTTGACCTAGGCCATTCCAGTTATTGGTTTCGAGTATCAGACCTGCGAAAATTTTGAAGGTTTCTCAACCATTCCTTAACTTCAAACTCCCATATCTCGCGAACGGAATGACGCACTCGAGAAATTCCTGTTGCATCTGAAAGTGGTAACACGCCCGATTACAAAGGTATGTGCATTTTTCCCCTAGGCCTTTGTAGATATTGGTTTCGAGTATCAGACTTGCAAAAATTTTGATGGTTTCTCAAGCATTCCTTAACTTCAAACTCCCATATCTCGCGAACGGATTGACGAACTCGAGAATTTCCTATTGCATCTGAAAGCACAAACACGCACGTTTACATCGGTACGTGTATTTTTGACCTAGGCCATTCCAGTTATTGGTTTCGAGTATCAGACCTGCGAAAATTTTGAAGGTTTCTCAACCATTCCTTAACTTCAAACTCCCATATCTCGCGAACGGATTGACGAACTCGAGAAATTCCTGTTGCATCTGAAAGTAGAGGCTCGCCCGATTACAAAGGCGTGTGTATTTTTCCCCTAGGCCTTTGTAGTTATTGGTTTCGAGTATCAGACATGCGAAAATTTTGATGGTTTCTCAAGCATTCCTTAACTTCAAACTCCCATATCTCGCGAACGGATTGACGAACTCGAGAAATTCCTGTTGCATCTGAAAGCAGAAACTCGCCCGATTACAACGGTATGTGTGTTTTCCCCTAGGCCATTGTAGTTATTGGTTTCTAGCGTCAGAATTGCGAAAATTTTGATTGTATCTCAACCATTCCTTAAGTTCAAACTCCCATATCTCGCGAAAGGAATGACGAACTCGAGAAATTCCTGTTGCATCTGAAAGTGGTAACTCGCCCGATTACAAAGGTATGTGTATTTTTCCCGTAGGCCATTGTAGTTATTGGTTTCGAGTATCAGACTTGCGAAAATCTTGATGGTTTCTCAACCATTCCTTAACTTGAAACTACCATATCTCGCGAACGGATTGAGGAACTCGAGAAATTCCTGTTGCATCTGAAAGCAGAAACTATCCCGATTTCAACGGTATGTGCATTTTTGCCCTAGGCCATAGTAGTTATTGGTTTCGAGTATCAGACTTGCGAAAATTCTGATGGTTTCTCAAGCATTCCTTAACTTCAAACTCCCATATCTCGCGAACGGATTGAGGAACTCGAGAAATTCCTGTTGCATCTGAAAGTAGACACTCGCCCGATTACAAAGATATGTGTGTTTTTCCCCTAGGCCCCTGAAGTTATTGGTTTCGAGTATCAGACTTGCGAAAATTTAGAGGGTTTCTCAACCATTCCTTAACCTCAAACTCCCATATCTCGCGAACGGAATGACGAACTCGAGAAATTCCTGTTGCATCTGCAAGTAGAAACTCGCACGATTAGAATGGTGTGTGTACTTTTCCCCTAGGCCATTCCAGTTATTGGTTTCGAGTATCAGAATTGCGAAAATTTTGTTGGTTTCTCAACCATTCCTTAACTTCAAACTCCCATGCCTCGCGAACGGAACGACGAACTCGAGAAATTCCTGCTGCATCTGAAAGTGGAAACTCGCCTGATTACAAAGGTATGTGCATTTTTCCCCTAGACCTTTGTAGTTATTGGTTTCGAGTATCAGACTTTCGAAAACTTTGATGGTTTCTCAAACATTCCTTAACTTCAAACTTCCATATCTCGCGAACGGATTGACGAACTCGAGAAATTCCTGTTGCATCTGAAAGCAGAAACTCGCCCGATTACAACGGTATGTGTGTTTTCCCCTAAGCCATTGTAGTTATTGGTTTCTAGCGTCAGAATTGCGAAAATTTTGATGGTATCTCAACCATTCCTTAACTACAAACTCCCATATCTCGCGAACGGATTGACGAACTCGAGAAATTCCTGTTGCATCTGAAAGCAGAAACTCGCCCGATTACAACGGTATGTTTATTTTTCCCCTAGGGCTTTGTAGATATTGGTTTCGAGTATCAGACTTGCGAAAATCTTGATGGTTTCTCAACCATTCCTTAACTTCGAACTACCATATCTCGCGAACGGATTGACGAACTCGAGAATTTCCTATTGCATCTGAAAGCAGAAACACGCCCGATTACATCGGTACGTGTATTTTTGAACTAGGCCATTCCAGTTATTGGTTTCGAGTATCACACTTGCGAAAATCTTAATGGTTTCTCAACCATTCCTTAACTTCGAACTACCATATCTCGCGAACGGATTGACGAACTCGAGAAATTCCTGTTGCATCTGAAAGTAGAAACTCGGCCGATTACAATGATTTGTGTACTTTTCCCCTAGGCCTTTCCAGTTATTCGTTTCTAGCACCAGAATTTCGAGAATTTTGATGGTTTCTCAACCATTCCTTAACTTCAAACTCCCATATCTCGCGAACGGAATGACGCACTCGAGAAATTCCTGTTGCATCTGAAAGTGGTAACACGCCCGATTACAAAGGTATGTGCATTTTTCCCCTAGGCCTTTGTAGATATTGGTTTCGAGTATCAGACTTGCAAAAATTTTGATGGTTTCTCAAGCATTCCTTAACTTCAAACTCCCATATCTCGTGAACGGATTGACGAACTCGTGAATTTCCTATTGCATCTGAAAGCAGAAACACGCCCGATTACATCGGTACGTGTATTTTTGACCTAGGCCATTCCAGTTATTGGTTTCGAGTATCAGACCAGCGAAAATTTTGATGGTTTCTCAACCATTCCTTAACTTCAAACTCCCATATCTCGCGAACGGAATAACGAACTCGAGAAATTCCTGTTGCATCTGAAAGTAGAAACTCGCCCGATTACAAAGGTGTGTGTACTTTTACCCTAGGCCATTCCAATTATTGGTTTCGAGTATCAGAATTGCGAAAACTTGGATGGTTTCTCAACCATTCCTTAACTTCAAACTCCCATGTCTCACGAACGGAATGACGAACTCGAGAAATTCCTGTTGCATCTGAAAGTAGAAACTCGGCCGATTACAATGATTTGTGTACTTTTCCCCTAGGCCTTTCCAGTTATTCGTTTCTAGCACCAGAATTTCGAGAATTTTGATGGTATCTCAACCATTCCTTAACTTCAAACTCCCATATCTCGCGAACGGAATGACGCACTCGAGAAATTCCTGTTGCATCTGAAAGTGGTAACACGCCCGATTACAAAGGTATGTGCATTTTTCCCCTAGGCCTTTGTAGATATTGGTTTCGAGTATCAGACTTGCAAAAATTTTGATGGTTTCTCAAGCATTCCTTAACTTCAAACTCCCATATCTCGCGAACGGATTGACGAACTCGAGAATTTCCTATTGCATCTGAAAGCAGAAACACGCACGTTTACATCGGTACGTGTATTTTTGACCTAGGCCATTCCAGTTATTGGTTTCGAGTATCAGACCTGCGAAAATTTTGAAGGTTTCTCAACCATTCCTTAACTTCAAACTCCCATATCTCGCGAACGGAATGACGCACTCGAGAAATTCCTGTTGCATCTGAAAGTGGTAACACGCCCGATTACAAAGGTATGTGCATTTTTCCCCTAGGCCTTTGTAGATATTGGTTTCGAGTATCAGACATGCGAAAATTTTGATGGTTTCTCAAGCATTCCTTAACTTCAAACTCCCATATCTCGCGAACGGATTGACGAACTCGAGAAATTCCTGTTGCATCTGAAAGTAGAGGCTCGCCCGATTACAAAGGTGTGTGTATTTTCCCCCTAGGCCCCTGAAGTTATTGGTTTCGAGTATCAGACTTGCGAAAATTTAGAGGGTTTCTCAAGCATTCCTTAACTTCAAACTCCCATATCTCGCGAACGGATTGACGAACTCGAGAAATTCCTGTTGCATCTGAAAGTAGAGGCTCGCCCGTTTACAAAGGTGTGTGTATTTTCCCCCTAGGCCTTTGTAGTTATTGGTTTCGAGTATCAGACATGCGAAAATTTTGATGGTTTCCAAGCATTCCTTAACTTCAAACTCCCATATCTCGCGAACGGATTGACGAACTCGAGAAATTCCTGTTGCATCTGAAAGTAGAGGCTCGCCCGATTACAAAGGCGTGTGTATTTTTCCCCTAGGCCTTTGTAGTTATTGGTTTCGAGTATCAGACATGCGAAAATTTTGATGGTTTCTCAAGCATTCCTTAAGTTCAAACTCCCATATCTCGCGAACGGATTGACGAACTCGAGAAATTCCTGTTGCATCTGAAAGCAGAAACTCGCCCGATTACAACGGTATGTGTGTTTTCCCCTAGGCCATTGTAGTTATTGGTTTCTAGCGTCAGAATTGCGAAAATTTTGATTGTATCTCAACCATTCCTTAAGTTCAAACTCCCATATCTCGCGAACGGAATGACGAACTCGAGAAATTCCTGTTGCATCTGAAAGTGGTAACTCGCCCGATTACAAAGGTATGTGTATTTTTCCCGTAGGCCATTGTAGTTATTGGTTTCGAGTATCAGACTTGCGAAAATCTTGATGGTTTCTCAACCATTCCTTAACTTGAAACTACCATATCTCGCGAACGGATTGAGGAACTCGAGAAATTCCTGTTGCATCTGAAAGCAGAAACTCTCCCGATTTCAACGGTATGTGCATTTTTGCCCTAGGCCATAGTAGTTATTGGTTTCGAGTATCAGACTTGCGAAAATTCTGATGGTTTCTCAAGCATTCCTTAACTTCAAACTCCCATATCTCGCGAACGGATTGAGGAACTCGAGAAATTCCTGTTGCATCTGAAAGTAGACACTCGCCCGATTACAAAGATATGTGTGTTTTTCCCCTAGGCCCCTGAAGTTATCGGTTTCGAGTATCAGACTTGCGAAAATTTAGAGGGTTTCTCAACCATTCCTTAACTTCAAACTCGCATATCTCGCGAACGGATCGACGAACTCGAGAAATTCCTGTTGCATCTGAAAGTGGAAACTCGCCCGATTACAAAGGTATGTGCATTTTTGCCCTAGGCCATAGTAGTTATTGGTTTCGAGTATCAGACCAGCGAAAATTTTGATGGTTTCTCAACCATTCCTTAACCTCAAACTCCCATATCTCGCGAACGGAATTACGAACTCGAGAAATTCCTGTTGCATCTGCAAGTAGAAACTCACACGATTAGAATGGTGTGTGTACTTTTCCCCTAGGCCATTCCAGTTATTGGTTTCGAGTATCAGAATTGCGAAAATTTTGTTGGTTTCTCAACCATTCCTTAACTTCAAACTCCCATGCCTCGCGAACGGAACGACGAACTCGAGAAATTCCTGCTGCATCTGAAAGTGGAAACTCGCCTGATTACAAAGGTATGTGCATTTTTCCCCTAGACCTTTGTAGTTATTGGTTTCGAGTATCAGACTTTCGAAAACTTTGATGGTTTCTCAAACATTCCTTAACTTCAAACTTCCATATCTCGCGAACGGATTGACGAACTCGAGAAATTCCTGTTGCATCTGAAAGCAGAAACTCGCCCGATTACAACGGTATGTGTGTTTTCCCCTAAGCCATTGTAGTTATTGGTTTCTAGCGTCAGAATTGCGAAAATTTTGATGGTATCTCAACCATTCCTTAACTTCAAACTCCCATATCTCGCGAACGGAATGACGAACTCGAGAAATTCCTGTTGCATCTGAAAGTGGAAACTCGCCCGATTACAAAGGTGTGTGTACTTTTACCCTAGGCCATTCCAATTATTGGTTTCGAGTATCAGAATTGCGAAAACTTGGATGGTTTCTCAACCATTCATTAACTTCAAACTCCCATGTCTCGCGAACGGAATGACGAACTCGAGAAATTCCTGTTGCATCTGAAAGTGGAAACTCGCGCGATTACAAAGGTATGTGCATTTTTCCCCTAGGCCTTTGCAGTTATTGGTTTCTAGTATCAGACTTGCGAAAATTTTGATGGGTTCTCAACCATTCCTTAACTACAAACTCCCATATCTCGCGAACGGATTGACGAACTCGAGAAATTCCTGTTGCATCTGAAAGCAGAAACTCGCCCGATTACAACGGTATGTTTATTTTTCCCCTAGGGCTTTGTAGATATTGGTTTCGAGTATCAGACTTGCGAAAATCTTGATGGTTTCTCAACCATTCCTTAACTTCGAACTACCATATCTCGCGAACGGATTGACGAACTCCAGAATTTCCTATTGCATCTGAAAGCAGAAACACGCCCGATTACATCGGTACGTGTATTTTTGAACTAGGCCATTCCAGTTATTGGTTTCGAGTATCACACTTGCGAAAATCTTAATGGTTTCTCAACCATTCCTTAACTTCGAACTACCATATCTCGCGAACGGATTGACGAACTCGAGAAATTCCTGTTGCATCTGAAAGTAGAAACTCGGCCGATTACAATGATTTGTGTACTTTTCCCCTAGGCCTTTCCAGTTATTCGTTTCTAGCACCAGAATTTCGAGAATTTTGATGGTTTCTCAACCATTCCTTAACTTCAAACTCCCATATCTCGCGAACGGAATGACGCACTCGAGAAATTCCTGTTGCATCTGAAAGTGGTAACACGCCCGATTACAAAGGTATGTGCATTTTTCCCCTAGGCCTTTGTAGATATTGGTTTCGAGTATCAGACTTGCAAAAATTTTGATGGTTTCTCAAGCATTCCTTAACTTCAAACTCCCATATCTCGTGAACGGATTGACGAACTCGTGAATTTCCTATTGCATCTGAAAGCAGAAACACGCCCGATTACATCGGTACGTGTATTTTTGACCTAGGCCATTCCAGTTATTGGTTTCGAGTATCAGACCTGCGAAAATTTTGAAGGTTTCTCAACCATTCCTTAACTTCAAACTCCCATATCTCGCGAACGGAATGACGCACTCGAGAAATTCCTGTTGCATCTGAAAGTGGTAACACGCCCGATTACAAGGGTATGTGCATTTTTCCCCTAGGCCTTTGTAGATATTGGTTTCGAGTATCAGACTTGCAAAAATTTTGATGGTTTCTCAAGCATTCCTTAACTTCAAACTCCCATATCTCGCGAACGGATTGACGAACTCGAGAATTTCCTATTGCATCTGAAAGCAGAAACACGCCCGATTACATCGGTACGTGTATTTTTGACCTAGGCCATTCCAGTTATTGGTTTCGAGTATCAGACCTGCGAAAATTTTGAAGGTTTCTCAACCATTCCTTAACTTCAAACTCCCATATCTCGCGAACGGATTGACGAACTCGAGAAATTCCTGTTGCATCTGAAAGCAGAAACTCGCCCGATTTCAACGGTATGTGCATTTTTGCCCTAGGCCGTAGTAGTTATTGGTTTCGAGTATCAGACTTGCGAAAATTTTGATGGTTTCTCAAGCATTCCTTATCTTCAAACTCCCATATCTCGCGAACGGATTGACGACTCGAGAAATTCTGTTGCATCTGAAACTAGAAACTCGCCCGATTACAATGGTTTGTGTACTTTTCCCCTAGGCCTTTCCAGTTATTCGTTTCTAGCATCAGAATTGCGAGAATTGTGATGGTTTCTCAACCATTCTTTAACTTAGAACACCCATATCTCGCGAACGGAATGACGAGCTCGAGAAATTCCTGTTGCATCTGAAACTGGAAACTCGCCCGATTACAAAGGTATGTGCATTTTTCCCCTAGGCCATTGTAGTTATTGGTTTCTAGCATCAGAATTGCGAAAATGTTGATGGTTTCTCAACCATTCCTTAACTTCAAACTCCCATATCTCGCGAACGGAATTACGAACTCGAGAAATTCCTGTTGCATCTGAAAGTGGAAACTCGCCCGATTACAAAGGTATGTGTATTTTTCCCCTAGGCCATTCCAGTTATTTGTTTCGAGTATCAGAATTGCGAAAATTTGGATGATTTCTCAACCATTCCTTAACTTCAAACTCGCATATCTCGCGAACGGAATGACGAACTCGAGAAATTCCTGTTGCATCTGAAAGTGGAAACTCGCCCGATTACAAGGGTATGTGTATTTTTCCCCTAGGCCATTGTAGTTATTGGTTTCGAGTATCAGACTTGCGAAAATCTTGATGGTTTCTCAAGTATTTCATAACTTGAAACTACCATATCTCGCGAACGGATTGACGAACTCGAGAATTTCCTATTGCATCTGAAAGCAGAAACACGCCCGATTACATCGGTACGTGTATTTTTGACCTAGGCCATTCCAGTTATTGGTTTCGAGTATCAGACCAGCGAAAACTTTGAAGGTTTCTCAAACATTCCTTAACTTCAAACTCCCATATCTCGCGAACGGATTGACGAACTCGAGAAATTCCTGTTGCATCTGAAAGCAGAAACTCGCTCCGATTTCAACGGTATGTGCATTTTTGCCCTAGGCCGTAGTAGTTATTGGTTTCGAGTATCTGACTTGCGAAAATTTTGTTGGTTTCTCAAGCACTTCTTAACTTCAAACTCCCATATCTCGCGAACGGATTGACGACTCGAGAAATTCTGTTGCATCTGAAAGTAGAAACACGCCCGATTACAATGGTTTGTGTACTTTTCCCCTAGGCCTTTCCAGTTATTCGTTTCTAGCATCAGAATTGCGAAAATTTTGATGGTTTCTCAACCATTCCTTAACTTCGAACACCCATATCTCGCGAACGGAATGACGAACTCGAGAAATTCCTGTTGCATCTGAAAGTGGAAACTCGCCCGATTACAAAGGTATGTGCATGTTTCCCCTATGCCTTTGTAGTTATTGGTTTCGAGTATCAGACATGCGAAAATTTTGATGGTTTCTCAACCATTCCTTAACTTCAAACTCCCATATCTCGCGAACGGAATGACGAACTCGAGAAATTCCTGTTGCATCTGAAAGTAGAAACTCGCACGATTACAATGGTGTGTGTACATTTCCCCTAGGCCATTCCAGTTATTGGTTTCGAGTATCAGAATTGCGAAAATTTTGATGGTTTCTCAACCATTCCTTAAATTCAAACTCCCATGTCTCGCGAACGGAATGACGAACTCGAGAAATTCCTGTTGCATCTGAAAGTGGAAACTCGCCCGATTACAAAGGTATGTGCATCTTTCCCCTAGGCCTTTGTAGTTATTGGTTTCTAGTATCAGACTTGTGAAAGTTTTGATGGTTTCTCAAGCATTCCTTAACTTCAAACTCCCATATCTCGCGAACGGATTGACGAACTCGAGAAATTCCTGTTGCATCTGAAAGCAGAAACTCGCCCGATTTCAACGGTATGTGCATTTTTGCCCTAGGCCGTAGTAGTTATTGGTTTCGAGTATCAGACTTGCGAAAATTTTGATGGTTTCTCAAGCATTCCTTAACTTCAAACTCCCATGTCTCGCGAACGGATTGACGACTTGAGGAATTCTGTTGCATCTGAAAAGAGAAACTCGGCCGATTACAAAGGTATGTGTATTTTTCCCCTAGGCCATTGTAGTTATTGGTTTCTAGCATCAGAATTGCGAGAATTTTGATGGTTTCTCATCCATTCCTTAACTTCTAACTCCCATATCTTGCGAACGGAATGACGCATTCGAGAAATTCCTGTTGCATCTGAAAGTGGAATCTCGCCCGATTACAAAGGTATGTGCATTTTTCCCCTAGGCCTTTGTACTTATTGATTTCTACTATCAGACTTGCGAAAATTTTGATGGTTTCTCAACCATTCCTTAACTTCAAACTCCCATATCTCGCGAACGGATTGACGAACTCGACAAATTCCTGTTGCATCTGAAAGCAGAAATTCGCCCGATTACAACGGTATGTGTGTTTCCCCTAGGCCATTGTAGTTATTGGTTTCTAGCGTCAGAATTGCGAAAATTTTGATGGTATCTCAACCATTCCTTAAGATCAAACTCCCATATCTCGCGAACGGAATGACGAACTCGAGAAATTCCTGTTGCATCTGAAAGTGGTAACTCGCCCGATTACAAAGGTATGTGTATTTTTCCCGTAGGCCATTGTAGTTATTGGTTTCGAGTATCAGACTTGCGAAAATCTTGATGGTTTCTCAACCATTCCTTAACTTGAAACTACCATATCTCGCGAACGGATTGACGAACTCGAGAATTTCCTATTGCATCTGAAAGTAGACACTCTCCCGATTTCAACGGTATGTGCATTTTTGCCCTAGGCCATAGTAGTTATTGGTTTCGAGTATCAGACTTGCGAAAATTCTGATGGTTTCTCAAGCATTCCTTATCTTCAAACTCCCATATCTCGCGAACCGATTGAGGAACTCGAGAAATTCCTGTTGCATCTGAAAGTAGACACTCGCCCGATTACAAAGATATGTGTGTTTTTCCCCTAGGCCCCTGAAGTTATTGGTTTCGAGTATCAGACTTGCGAAAATTTAGAGGGTTTCTCAACCATTCCTTAACTTCAAACTCCCATATCTCGCGAACGGATCGACGAACTCGAGAAATTCCTGTTGCATCTGAAAGTGGAAACTCGCCCGATTACAAAGGTATGTGCATTTTTGCCCTAGGCCATAGTAGTTATTGGTTTCGAGTATCAGACCAGCGAAAATTTTGATGGTTTCTCAACCATTCCTTAACCTCAAACTCCCATATCTCGCGAACGGAATGACGAACTCGAGAAATTCCTGTTGCATCTGCAAGTAGAAACTCGCACGATTAGAATGGTGTGTGTACTTTTCCCCTAGGCCATTCCAGTTATTGGTTTCGAGTATCAGAATTGCGAAAATTTTGAAGGTTTCTCAAACATTCCTTAACTTCGAACTCCCATATCTCGCGAACGGATTGACAAACTCGAGAAATTCCTGTTGCATCTGAAAGCAGAAACTCGCCCGATTTCAACGGTATGTGCATTTTTGCCCTAGGCCATAGTAGTTATTGGTTTCGAGTATCAGACCTGCGAAAATTTTGATGGTTTCTCAACCATTCCTTAACTTCAAACTCCCATATCTCGCGAACGGAATGACGAACTCGAGAAATTCCTGTTGCATCTGAAATTGGAAACTCGCCCGATTACAAAGGTATGTGCATTTTTCCCCTAGGCCTTTGTAGTTATTGGTTTCGAGTATCAGACTTGCGAAAATTTTGATGGTTTCTCAAGCATTCCTTAACTTCAAACTCCCATATCTCGCGAACGGATTGACGAACTCGAGAAATTCCTGTTGCATCTGAAAGTAGAGGCTCGCCCGATTACAAAGGTGTGTGTATTTTTCCCCTAGGCCTTTGTAGTTATTGGTTTCGAGTATCAGACATGCGAAAATTTTGATGGTTTCTCAACCATTCCTTAACTTCAAACTCCCATATCTCGCGAACGGATTGACGAACTCGAGAAATTCCTGTTGCATCTGAAAGCAGAAACTCGCCCGATTACAACGGTATGTGTGTTTTCCCCTAGGCCATTGTGGTTATTGGTTTCTAGCGTCAGAATTGCGAAAATTATGATGGTATCTCAACCATTCCTTAACTTGAAACTTCCATATCTCGCGAACGGATTGACGAACTCGAGAAATTCCTGTTGCATCTGAAAGCAGAAACTCTCCCGATTTCAACGGTATGTGCATTTTTGCCCTAGGCCATTCCAGTTATTGGTTTCGAGTATCAGACCAGCGAAAATTTTGATGGTTTCTCAAGCATTCCTTAACTTCAAACTCCCATGCCTCGCGAACGGAACGACGAACTCGAGAAATTCCTGCTGCATCTGAAAGTGGAAACTCGCCTGATTACAAAGGTATGTGCATTTTTCCCCTAGACCTTTGTAGTTATTGGTTTCGAGTATCAGACTTTCGAAAATTTTGATGGTTTCTCAACCATTCCTTAACTTCAAACTCCCATATCTCAGTGACGGATTGACGAACTCGAGAAATTCCTGTTGCGTCTGAAAGTGGAAACTCGCCCGATTACAAAGGTGTGTGTATTTTTCCCCTAGGCCTTTGTAGTGATTGGTTCCGAGTATCAGAATTGCGAGAATTTTGATGGTTTCTCAACCATTCCTTAAATTCAAACACCCATATCTCACGAACGGATTGACGAACTCGAGAAATTCCTGTTGCATCTGAAAGTGAAAACTCGCCCGATTACAAAGGTATATGCATTCTTCCCCTAGGCCTTTGTAGTTATTGGTTTCGAGTATCAGAATTGCGAGAATTTTGATGGTTTCTCAACCATTCTTTAAATTCAAACACCCATATCTCACGAACGGATTGACGAACTCGAGAAATTCCTGTTGCATCTGAAAGTAGAAACTCGCCCGATTACAAAGATATGTGTGTTTTTCCCCTAGGCCTTTGAAGTTATTGGTTTCGAGTATCAGGCTTGCGAAAATTTTGAGGGTTTCTCAACCATTCCTTAACTTCAAACTCCCATATCTCGCGAACGGATCGACGAACTCGAGAAATTCCTGTTGCATCTGAAAGTGGAAACTCGCCCGATTACGAACGTAGGTGCATTTTTCCCCTAGGCCTTTGTAGTTATTGGTTTCGAGCATCAGACCAGCGAAAATTTTGATGGTTTCTCAACCATTCCTTACCTTCAAACACCCATGTCTCGCGAACGGAATGACGAACTCGAGAAACTCCTGTTGCATCTGAAAGTGGAAACTCGCCCGATTACAGAGGTATGTGCATTCTTCCCCTAGGCCTTTGTAGATATTGGTTTCGAGTATCAGACTTGCGAAAATTTTGTGGGTTTCTCAACCATTCTTTAACCTCAAACTCCCATATCTCGCGAACGGAATGACGAGCTCGAGAAATTCCTGTTGCATCTGCAAGTAGAAACTCGCACGATTAGAATGGTGTGTGTACTTTTCCCCTAGGCCATTCCAGTTATTGGTTTCGAGTATCAGAATTGCGAAAATTTTGTTGGTTTCTCAACCATTCCTTAACTTCAAACTACCATATCTCGCGAACGGATTGACGAAGTCGAGAAATTCCTGTTGCATCTGAAAGCAGAAGCTCGCCCGATTACAACGGTATGTGTATTTTCCCCTAAGCCATTGAAGTTATTGGTTTCGAGTATCAGGCTTGCGAAAATTTTGAGGGTTTCTCAACCATTCCTTAACTTCAAACTCCCATATCTCGCGAACGGATCGACGAACTCGAGAAATTCCTGTTGCATCTGAAAGTGGAAACTCGCCCGATTACGAACGTAGGTGCATTTTTCCCCTAGGCCTTTGTAGTTATTGGTTTCGAGTATCAGACCAGCGAAAATTTTGATGGTTTCTCAACCATTCCTTACCTTCAAACACCCATGTCTCGCGAACGGAATGACGAACTCGAGAAACTCCTGTTGCATCTGAAAGTGGAAACTCGCCCGATTACAGAGGTATGTGCATTCTTCCCCTAGGCCTTTGTAGATATTGGTTTCGAGTATCAGAATTGCGAGAATTTTGATGGTTTCTCAACCATTCTTTAAATTCAAACACCCATATCTCACGAACGGATTGACGAACTCGAGAAATTCCTGTTGCATCTGAAAGTAGAAACTCGCCCGATTACAAAGATATGTGTGTTTTTCCCCTAGGCCTTTGAAGTTATTGGTTTCGAGTATCAGGCTTGCGAAAATTTTGAGGGTTTCTCAACCATTCCTTAACTTCAAACTCCCATATCTCGCGAACGGATCGACGAACTCGAGAAATTCCTGTTGCATCTGAAAGTGGAAACTCGCCCGATTACGAACGTAGGTGCATTTTTCCCCTAGGCCTTTGTAGTTATTGGGTTCTAGCATCAGACTTGCGAAAATTTTGAGGGTTTCTCAACCATTCCTTAACTTCAAACTCCCATATCTCGCGAACGGACTGACGAAGTCGAGAAATTCCTGTTGCATCTGAAAGTAGAAACTCGCCCGATTACAAAGATATGTGTGTTTTTCCCCTAGGCCATTGTAGTTATTGGTTTCGAGTATCAAACTTGCGAAAATTTTGAGGGTATCTCAACCATTCCTTAATTTCAAACTCCCATATCTCGCGAACTGATTGACGAACTCGAGAAATTCCTGTTGCATTTGAAAGTAGAAACTCGCCCGATTAGAATGGTGTGTGTACTCTTCCCCTTGGCAATTCCAGTTATTCGTTTCTAGCATCAGAATTGCCAAAATTTCGATGGTTTCTCAACCATTCCTTAACTTCAAACTCCCATATCTCGCGAACGGATTGAGGAACTCGAGAAATTCCTGTTGCATCTGAAAATAGACACTCGCCCGATTACAAAGATATGTGTGTTTTTCCCCTAGGCCCCTGAAGTTATTGGTTTCGAGTATCAGACTTGCGAAAATTTAGAGGGTTTCTCAACCATTCCTTAACTTCAAACTCCCATATCTCGCGAACGGATCAACGAACTCGAGAAATTCCTGTTGCATCTGAAAGTGGAAACTCGCCCGATTACAAAGGTATGTGCATTTTTGCCCTAGGCCATAGTAGTTATTGGTTTCGAGTATCAGACCAGCGAAAATTTTGATGGTTTCTCAACCATTCCTTAACCTCAAACTCCCATATCTCGCGAACGGAATGACGAACTCGAGAAATTCCTGTTGCATCTGCAAGTAGAAACTCGCACGATTAGAATGGTGTGTGTACTTTTCCCCTAGGCCATTCCAGTTATTGGTTTCGAGTATCAGAATTGCGAAAATTTTGAAGGTTTCTCAAACATTCCTTAACTTCAAACTCCCATATCTCGCGAACGGATTGACAAACTCGAGAAATTCCTGTTGCATCTGAAAGCAGAAACTCGCCCGATTTCAACGGTATGTGCATTTTTGCCCTAGGCCATAGTAGTTATTGGTTTCGAGTATCAGACCTGCGAAAATTTTGATGGTTTCTCAACCATTCCTTAACTTCAAACTCCCATATCTCGCGAACGGAATGACGAACTCGAGAAATTCGTGTTGCATCCGAAAGTGGAAACTCGCCCGATTACAAAGGTATGTGCATTTTTCCCCTAGGCCTTTGTAGTTATTGGTTTCGAGTATCAGACTTGCGAAAATTTTGATGGTTTCTCAAGCATTCCTTAACTTCAAACTCCCATATCTCGCGAACGGATTGACGAACTCGAGAAATTCCTGTTGCATCTGAAAGTAGAGGCTCGCCCGATTACAAAGGTGTGTGTATTTTTCCCCTAGGCCTTTGTAGTTATTGGTTTCGAGTATCAGACATGCGAAAATTTTGATGGTTTCTCAACCATTCCTTAACTTCAAACTCCCATATCTCGCGAACGGATTGACGAACTCGAGAAATTCCTGTTGCATCTGAAAGCAGAAACTCGCCCGATTACAACGGTATGTGTGTTTTCCCCTAGGCCATTGTAGTTATTGGTTTCTAGCGTCAGAATTGCGAAAATTATGATGGTATCTCAACCATTCCTTAACTTGAAACTTCCATATCTCGCGAACGGATTGACGAACTCGAGAAATTCCTGTTGCATCTGAAAGCAGAAACTCTCCCGATTTCAACGGTATGTGCATTTTTGCCCTAGGCCATTCCAGTTATTGGTTTCGAGTATCAGACCAGCGAAAATTTTGATGGTTTCTCAAGCATTCCTTAACTTCAAACTCCCATGCCTCGCGAACGGAACGACGAACTCGAGAAATTCCTGCTGCATCTGAAAGTGGAAACTCGCCTGATTACAAAGGTATGTGCATTTTTCCCCTAGACCTTTGTAGTTATTGGTTTCGAGTATCAGACTTTCGAAAATTTTGATGGTTTCTCAACCATTCCTTAACTTCAAACTCCCATATCTCGGTGACGGATTGACGAACTCGAGAAATTCCTGTTGCGTCTGAAAGTGGAAACTCGCCCGATTACAAAGGTGTGTGTATTTTTCCCCTAGGCCTTTGTAGTGATTGGTTCCGAGTATCAGAATTGCGAGAATTTTGATGGTTTCTCAACCATTCCTTAAATTCAAACACCCATATCTCACGAACGGATTGACGAACTCGAGAAATTCCTATTGCATCTGAAAGTGGAAACTCGCCCGATTACAAAGATATGTGTGTTTTTCCCCTAGGCCATTGTAGTTATTGGTTTCGAGTATCAAACTTGCGAAAATTTTGAGGGTATCTCAACCATTCCTTAATTTCAAACTCCCATATCTCGCGAACTGATTGACGAACTCGAGAAATTCCTGTTGCATTTGAAAGTAGAAACTCGCCCGATTAGAATGGTGTGTGTACTCTTCCCCTTGGCAATTCCAGTTATTCGTTTCTAGCATCAGAATTGCCAAAATTTCGATGGTTTCTCAACCATTCCTTAACTTCAAACTCCCATATCACGCGAACGGATTGAGGAACTCGAGAAATTCCTGTTGCATCTGAAAATAGACACTCGCCCGATTACAAAGATATGTGTGTTTTTCCCCTAGGCCCCTGAAGTTATTGGTTTCGAGTATCAGACTTGCGATAATTTAGAGGGTTTCTCAACCATTCCTTAACTTCAAACTCCCATATCTCGCGAACGGATCGACGAACTCGAGAAATTCCTGTTGCATCTGAAAGTGGAAACTCGCCCGATTACAAAGGTATGTGCATTTTTGCCCTAGGCCATAGTAGTTATTGGTTTCGAGTATCAGACCAGCGAAAATTTTGATGGTTTCTCAACCATTCCTTAACCTCAAACTCCCATATCTCGCGAACGGAATGACGAACTCGAGAAATTCCTGTTGCATCTGCAAGTAGAAACTCGCACGATTAGAATGGTGTGTGTACTTTTCCCCTAGGCCATTCCAGTTATTGGTTTCGAGTATCAGAATTGCGAAAATTTTGAAGGTTTCTCAAACATTCCTTAACTTCAAACTCCCATATCTCGCGAACGGATTGACAAACTCGAGAAATTCCTGTTGCATCTGAAAGCAGAAACTCGCCCGATTTCAACGGTATGTGCATTTTTGCCCTAGGCCATAGTAGTTATTGGTTTCGAGTATCAGACCTGCGAAAATTTTGATGGTTTCTCAACCATTCCTTAACTTCAAACTCCCATATCTCGCGAACGGAATGACGAACTCGAGAAATTCCTGTTGCATCTGAAATTGGAAACTCGCCCGATTACAAAGGTATGTGCATTTTTCCCCTAGGCCTTTGTAGTTATTGGTTTCGAGTATCAGACTTGCGAAAATTTTGATGGTTTCTCAAGCATTCCTTAACTTCAAACTCCCATATCTCGCGAACGGATTGACGAACTCGAGAAATTCCTGTTGCATCTGAAAGTAGAGGCTCGCCCGATTACAAAGGTGTGTGTATTTTTCCCCTAGGCCTTTGTAGTTATTGGTTTCGAGTATCAGACATGCGAAAATTTTGATGGTTTCTCAACCATTCCTTAACTTCAAACTCCCATATCTCGCGAACGGATTGACGAACTCGAGAAATTCCTGTTGCATCTGAAAGTAGAAACTCGCCCGATTACAAAGATATGTGTGTTTTTCCCCTAGGCCTTTGTAGTTATTGGTTTCGAGTATCAGACCAGCGAAAATGTTGATGGTTTCTCAACCATTCCTTACCTTCAAACACCCATGTCTCGCGAACGGAATGACGAACTCGAGAAACTCCTGTTGCATCTGAAAGTGGAAACTCGCCCGATTACAGAGGTATGTGCATTCTTCCCCTAGGCCTTTGTAGATATTGGTTTCGAGTATCAGACTTGCGAAAATTTTGTGGGTTTCTCAACCATTCTTTAACCTCAAACTCCCATATCTCGCGAACGGAATGACGAGCTCGAGAAATTCCTGTTGCATCTGCAAGTAGAAACTCGCACGATTAGAATGGTGTGTGTACTTTTCCCCTAGGCCATTCCAGTTATTGGTTTCGAGTATCAGAATTGCGAAAATTTTGTTGGTTTCTCAACCATTCCTTAACTTCAAACTACCATATCTCGCGAACGGATTGACGAAGTCGAGAAATTCCTGTTGCATCTGAAAGCAGAAGCTCGCCCGATTACAACGGTATGTGTATTTTCCCCTAAGCCATTGAAGTTATTGGTTTCGAGTATCAGGCTTGCGAAAATTTTGAGGGTTTCTCAACCATTCCTTAACTTCAAACTCCCATATCTCGCGAACGGATCGACGAACTCGAGAAATTCCTGTTGCATCTGAAAGTGGAAACTCGCCCGATTACGAACGTAGGTGCATTTTTCCCCTAGGCCTTTGTAGTTATTGGTTTCGAGTATCAGACCAGCGAAAATTTTGATGGTTTCTCAACCATTCCTTACCTTCAAACACCCATGTCTCGCGAACGGAATGACGAACTCGAGAAACTCCTGTTGCATCTGAAAGTGGAAACTCGCCCGATTACAGAGGTATGTGCATTCTTCCCCTAGGCCTTTGTAGATATTGGTTTCGAGTATCAGAATTGCGAGAATTTTGATGGTTTCTCAACCATTCTTTAAATTCAAACACCCATATCTCACGAACGGATTGACGAACTCGAGAAATTCCTGTTGCATCTGAAAGTAGAAACTCGCCCGATTACAAAGATATGTGTGTTTTTCCCCTAGGCCTTTGAAGTTATTGGTTTCGAGTATCAGGCTTGCGAAAATTTTGAGGGTTTCTCAACCATTCCTTAACTTCAAACTCCCATATCTCGCGAACGGATCGACGAACTCGAGAAATTCCTGTTGCATCTGAAAGTGGAAACTCGCCCGATTACGAACGTAGGTGCATTTTTCCCCTAGGCCTTTGTAGTTATTGGTTTCTAGCATCAGACTTGCGAAAATTTTGAGGGTTTCTCAACCATTCCTTAACTTCAAACTCCCATATCTCGCGAACGGACTGACGAAGTCGAGAAATTCCTGTTGCATCTGAAAGTAGAAACTCGCCCGATTACAAAGATATGTGTGTTTTTCCCCTAGGCCATTGTAGTTATTGGTTTCGAGTATCAAACTTGCGAAAATTTTGAGGGTATCTCAACCATTCCTTAATTTCAAACTCCCATATCTCGCGAACTGATTGACGAACTCGAGAAATTCCTGTTGCATTTGAAAGTAGAAACTCGCCCGATTAGAATGGTGTGTGTACTCTTCCCCTTGGCAATTCCAGTTATTCGTTTCTAGCATCAGAATTGCCAAAATTTCGATGGTTTCTCAACCATTCCTTAACTTCAAACTCCCATATCTCGCGAACGGATTGAGGAACTCGAGAAATTCCTGTTGCATCTGAAAATAGACACTCGCCCGATTACAAAGATATGTGTGTTTTTCCCCTAGGCCCCTGAAGTTATTGGTTTCGAGTATCAGACTTGCGAAAATTTAGAGGGTTTCTCAACCATTCCTTAACTTCAAACTCCCATATCTCGCGAACGGATCGACGAACTCGAGAAATTCCTGTTGCATCTGAAAGTGGAAACTCGCCCGATTACAAAGGTAGGTGCATTTTTGCCCTAGGCCATAGTAGTTATTGGTTTCGAGTATCAGACCAGCGAAAATTTTGATGGTTTCTCAACCATTCCTTAACCTCAAACTCCCATATCTCGCGAACGGAATGACGAACTCGAGAAATTCCTGTTGCATCTGCAAGTAGAAACTCGCACGATTAGAATGGTGTGTGTACTTTTCCCCTAGGCCATTCCAGTTATTGGTTTCGAGTATCAGAATTGCGAAAATTTTGAAGGTTTCTCAAACATTCCTTAACTTCAAACTCCCATATCTCGCGAACGGATTGACAAACTCGAGAAATTCCTGTTGCATCTGAAAGCAGAAACTCGCACGATTTCAACGGTATGTGCATTTTTGCCCTAGGCCATAGTAGTTATTGGTTTCGAGTATCAGACCTGCGAAAATTTTGATGGTTTCTCAACCATTCCTTAACTTCAAACTCCCATATCTCGCGAACGGAATGACGAACTCGAGAAATTCGTGTTGCATCTGAAAGTGGAAACTCGCCCGATTACAAAGGTATGTGCATTTTTCCCCTAGGCCTTTGTAGTTATTGGTTTCGAGTATCAGACTTGCGAAAATTTTGATGGTTTCTCAAGCATTCCTTAACTTCAAACTCCCATATCTCGCGAACGGATTGACGAACTCGAGAAATTCCTGTTGCATCTGAAAGTAGAGGCTCGCCCGATTACAAAGGTGTGTGTATTTTTCCCCTAGGCCTTTGTAGTTATTGGTTTCGAGTATCAGACATGCGAAAATTTTGATGGTTTCTCAACCATTCCTTAACTTCAAACTCCCATATCTCGCGAACGGATTGACGAACTCGAGAAATTCCTGTTGCATCTGAAAGCAGAAACTCGCCCGATTACAACGGTATGTGTGTTTTCCCCTAGGCCACTGTAGTTATTGGTTTCTAGCGTCAGAATTGCGAAAATTATGATGGTATCTCAACCATTCCTTAACTTGAAACTTCCATATCTCGCGAACGGATTGACGAACTCGAGAAATTCCTGTTGCATCTGAAACCAGAAACTCTCCCGATTTCAACGGTATGTGCATTTTTGCCCTAGGCCATTCCAGTTATTGGTTTCGAGTATCAGACAAGCGAAAATTTTGATGGTTTCTCAAGCATTCCTTAACTTCAAACTCCCATGCCTCGCGAACGGAACGACGAACTCGAGAAATTCCTGCTGCATCTGAAAGTGGAAACTCGCCTGATTACAAAGGTATGTGCATTTTTCCCCTAGACCTTTGTAGTTATTGGTTTCGAGTATCAGACTTTCGAAAATTTTGATGGTTTCTCAACCATTCCTTAACTTCAAACTCCCATATCTCGGTGACGGATTGACGAACTCGAGAAATTCCTGTTGCGTCTGAAAGTGGAAACTCGCCCGATTACAAAGGTGTGTGTATTTTTCCCCTAGGCCTTTGTAGTGATTGGTTCCGAGTATCAGAATTGCGAGAATTTTGATGGTTTCTCAACCATTCCTTAAATTCAAACACCCATATCTCACGAACGGATTGACGAACTCGAGAAATTCCTGTTGCATCTGAAAGTGGAAACTCGCCCGATTACAAAGATATGTGTGTTTTTCCCCTAGGCCATTGTAGTTATTGGTTTCGAGTATCAAACTTGCGAAAATTTTGAGGGTATCTCAACCATTCCTTAATTTCAAACTCCCATATCTCGCGAACTGATTGACGAACTCGAGAAATTCCTGTTGCATTTGAAAGTAGAAACTCGCCCGATTAGAATGGTGTGTGTACTCTTCCCCTTGGCAATTCCAGTTATTCGTTTCTAGCATCAGAATTGCCAAAATTTCGATGGTTTCTCAACCATTCCTTAACTTCAAACTCCCATATCTCGCGAACGGATTGAGGAACTCGAGAAATTCCTGTTGCATCTGAAAATAGACACTCGCCCGATTACAAAGATATGTGTGTTTTTTCCCCTAGGCCCCTGAAGTTATTGGTTTCGAGTATCAGACTTGCGATAATTTAGAGGGTTTCTCAACCATTCCTTAACTTCAAACTCCCATATCTCGCGAACGGATCGACGAACTCGAGAAATTCCTGTTGCATCTGAAAGTGGAAACTCGCCCGATTACAAAGGTATGTGCATTTTTGCCCTAGGCCATAGTAGTTATTGGTTTCGAGTATCAGACCAGCGAAAATTTTGATGGTTTCTCAACCATTCCTTAACCTCAAACTCCCATATCTCGCGAACGGAATGACGAACTCGAGAAATTCCTGTTGCATCTGCAAGTAGAAACTCGCACGATTAGAATGGTGTGTGTACTTTTCCCCTAGGCCATTCCAGTTATTGGTTTCGAGTATCAGAATTGCGAAAATTTTGAAGGTTTCTCAAACATTCCTTAACTTCAAACTCCCATATCTCGCGAACGGATGGACAAACTCGAGAAATTCCTGTTGCATCTGAAAGCAGAAACTCGCCCGATTTCAACGGTATGTGCATTTTTGCCCTAGGCCATAGTAGTTATTGGTTTCGAGTATCAGACCTGCGAAAATTTTGATGGTTTCTCAACCATTCCTTAACTTCAAACTCCCATATCTCGCGAACGGAATGACGAACACGAGAAATTCCTATTGCATCTGAAAGTGGAAACTCGCCCGATTACAAAGGTATGTGCATTTTTCCCCTAGGCCTTTGTAGTTATTGGTTTCGAGTATCAGACTTGCGAAAATTTTGATGGTTTCTCAAGCATTCCTTAACTTCAACTCCCATATCTCGCGAACGGATTGACGAACTCGAGAAATTCCTGTTGCATCTGAAAGTAGAGGGCTCGCCCGATACAAAGGTGTGTGTATTTTTCACCTAGGCCTTTGTAGGTTATTGGTTTCGAGTATCAGACATGCGAAAATTTTGATGGTTTCTCAACCATTCCTTAACTTCAAACTCCCATATCTCGCGAACGGATTGACGAACTCGAGAAATTCCTGTTGCATCTGAAAGCAGAAACTCGCCCGATTACAACGGTATGTGTGTTTTCCCCTAGGCCATTGTAGTTATTGGTTTCTAGCGTCAGAATTGCGAAAATTATGATGGTATCTCAACCATTCCTTAACTTGGAAACTTCCATATCTCGCGAACGGATTGACGAACTCGAGAAATTCCTGTTGCATCTGAAAGCAGAAAACTCTCCCGATTTCAACGGTATGTGCATTTTTGCCCTAGGCCATTCCAGTTATTGGTTTCGAGTATCAGACCAGCGAAAATTTTGATGGTTTCTCAAGCATTCCTTAACTTCAAACTCCATGCCTCGCGGAACGGAACGACGAACTCGAGAAATTCCTGCTGCATTCTGAAAGTGGAAACTCGCCTGATTACAAAGGTATGTGCATTTTTCCCCTAGACCTTTGTAGTTATTGGTTTCGAGTATCAGACTTTCGAAATTTTGATGGTTTCTCACCATTCCTTAACTTCAAACTCCCATATCTCGGTGACGGATTGACGAACTCGAGAAATTCCTGTTGCGTCTGAAAGTGGAAACTCGCCCGATTACAAAGGTGTGTGTATTTTTCCCCTAGGCCTTTGTAGTGATTGGTTCCGAGTATCAGAATTGCGAGAATTTTGATGGTTTCTCAACCATTCCTTAAATTCAAACACCCATATCTCACGAACGGATTGACGAACTCGAGAAATTCCTGTTGCATCTGAAAGTGAAAACTCGCCCCGATTACAAAGGTATGTGCATTCTTCCCCTAGGCCTTTGTAGTTATTGGTTTCGAGTATCAGAATTGCGAGAATTTTGATGGTTTCTCAACCATTCTTTAAATTCAAACACCCATATCTCACGAACGGATTGACGAACTCGAGAAATTCCTGTTGCATCTGAAAGTAGAAACTCGCCCGATTACAAAGATATGTGTGTTTTTCCCCTAGGCCTTTGAAGTTATTGGTTTCGAGTATCAGGCTTGCGAAAATTTTGAGGGTTTCTCAACCATTCCTTAACTTCAAACTCCCATATCTCGCGAACGGATCGACGAACTCGAGAAATTCCTGTTGCATCTGAAAGTGGAAACTCGCCCGATTACGAACGTAGGTGCATTTTTCCCCTAGGCCTTTGTAGTTATTGGTTTCGAGTATCAGACCAGCGAAAATTTTGATGGTTTCTCAACCATTCCTTACCTTCAAACACCCATGTCTCGCGAACGGAATGACGAACTCGAGAAACTCCTGTTGCATCTGAAAGTGGAAACTCGCCCGATTACAGAGGTATGTGCATTCTTCCCCTAGGCCTTTGTAGATATTGGTTTCGAGTATCAGACTTGCGAAAATTTGGTGGGTTTCTCAACCATTCTTTAACCTCAAACTCCCATATCTCGCGAACGGAATGACGAGCTCGAGAAATTCCTGTTGCATCTGCAAGTAGAAACTCGCACGATTAGAATGGTGTGTGTACTTTTCCCCTAGGCCATTCCAGTTATTGGTTTCGAGTATCAGAATTGCGAAAATTTTGTTGGTTTCTCAACCATTCCTTAACTTCAAACTACCATATCTCGCGAACGGATTGACGAAGTCGAGAAATTCCTGTTGCATCTGAAAGCAGAAGCTCGCCCGATTACAACGGTATGTGTATTTTCCCCTAAGCCATTGTAGTTATTGGTTTCTAGCATCAGACTTGCGAAAATTTTGAGGGTTTCTCAACCATTCCTTAACTTCAAACTCCCATATCTCGCGAACGGACTGACGAAGTCGAGAAATTCCTGTTGCATCTGAAAGTAGAAACTCGCCCGATTACAAAGATATGTGTGTTTTTCCCCTAGGCCATTGTAGTTATTGGTTTCGAGTATCAAACTTGCGAAAATTTTGAGGGTATCTCAACCATTCCTTAATTTCAAACTCCCATATCTCGCGAACTGATTGACGAACTCGAGAAATTCCTGTTGCATTTGAAAGTAGAAACTCGCCCGATTAGAATGGTGTGTGTACTCTTCCCCTTGGCAATTCCAGTTATTCGTTTCTAGCATCAGAATTGCCAAAATTTCGATGGTTTCTCAACCATTCCTTAACTTCAAACTCCCATATCTCGGTGACGGATTGACGAACTCGAGAAATTCCTGTTGCGTCTGAAAGTGGAAACTCGCCCGATTACAAAGGTGTGTGTATTTTTCCCCTAGGCCCTTGTAGTGATTGGTTTCGAGTATCAGAATTGCGAGAATTTTGATGGTTTCTCAACCATTCCTTACCTTCAAACTCCCATATCTCGCGAACGGAATGACGAACTCGAGAAATTCCTGTTGCATCTGAAAGTGAAAACTCGCCCGATTACAAATGTATGTGCATTTTTCCCCTAGGCCTTTGTAGCTATTGGTTTCGAGTATCAGAATTGCGAGAATCTTGATGGTTTCTCAACCATTCCTTAAATTCAAACTCCCATATCTCACGAACGGATTGACGAACTCGAGAAATTCCTGTTGCATCTGAAAGTAGAAACTCGCCCGATTACAAAGATATGTGTGTTTTTCCCCTAGGCCTTTGAAGTTATTGGTTTCGAGTATCAGACTTGCGAAAATTTTGAGGGTTTCTCAACCATTACTTAACTTCAAACTCCCATATCTCGCGAACGGATCGACGCACTCGAGAAATTCCGGTTGCATCTGAAAGTGGAAACTCGCCCGATTACGAACGTATGTGCATTTTTCCCCTAGGCCTTTGTAGTTATTGGTTTCGAGTATCAGACCAGCGAAAATTTTGATGGTTTCTCAACCATTCCTTACCTTCAAACACCCATGTCTCGCGAACGGAATGACGAACTCGAGAAACTCCTGTTGCATCTGAAAGTGGAAACTCGCCCGATTACAGAGGTATGTGCATTCTTCCCCTAGGCCTTTGTAGATATTGGTTTCGAGTATCAGACTTGCGAAAATTTTGTGGGTTTCTCAACCATTCTTTAACCTCAAACTCCCATATCTCGCGAACGGAATGACGAGCTCGAGAAATTCCTGTTGCATCTGCAAGTAGAAACTCGCCCGATTAGAATGGTGTGTGTACTCTTCCCTTGGCCATTCCAGTTATTCGTTTCTAGCATCAGAATTGCCAAAATTTCGATGGTTTCTCAACCATTCCTTAACTTCAAACTCCCATATCTCGGTGACGGATTGACGAACTCGAGAAATTCCTGTTGCGTCTGAAAGTGGAAACTCGCCCGATTACAAAGGTGTGTGTATTTTTCCCCTAGGCCCTTGTAGTGATTGGTTTCGAGTATCAGAATTGCGAGAATTTTGATGGTTTCTCAACCATTCCTTACCTTCAAACTCCCATATCTCGCGAACGGATCGACGCACTCGAGAAATTCCGGTTGCATCTGAAAGTGGAAACTCGCCCGATTACGAACGTATGTGCATTTTTCCCCTAGGCCTTTGTAGTTATTGGTTTCGAGTATCAGACCAGCGAAAATTTTGATGGTTTCTCAACCATTCCTTAACCTCAAACTCCCATATCTCGCGAACGGAATGACGAGCTCGAGAAATTCCTGTTGCATCTGCAAGTAGAAACTCGCACGATTAGAATGGTGTGTGTACTTTTCCCCTAGGCCATTCCAGTTATTGGTTTCGAGTATCAGAATTGCGAAAATTTTGTTGGTTTCTCAACCATTCCTTAACTTCAAACTCCCATGCCTCGCGAAAGGAACGACGAACTAGAGAAATTCCTGTTGCATCTGAAAGTGGAAACTCGCCCGATTACGAACGTATGTGTATTTTTCCCCTAGGCCTTTGTAGTTATTGGTTTCGAGTATAAGACTTGCGAAAATTTTGAGGGTTTCTCAATCATTCCTTAACTTCAAACTCCCATATCTCGCGAACGGATTGACGAACTCGAGAAATTCCTGTTGCATCTGAAAGTAGAAACTCGCCCGATTACAACGGTATGTGCATTTTCCCCTAGGCCATTGTAGTTATTTGTTTCTAGCATCAGAATTGCGAAAATTTTGATGGTTTCTCAACCATTCCTTACTTTCAAACACCCATGTCTCGCGAACGGAATGACGAACTCGAGAAATTCCTGTTGCATCTGAAAGTGGAAACTCGCCCGATTACAGAGGTATGTGCATTCTTCCCCTAGGCTTTTGTAGATATTGGTTTCGAGTACCAGACTTGCGAAAATTTTGTGGGTTACTCAACAATTCCTTAACCTCAAACTCCCATATCTCGCGAACGGACTGACGAAGTCGAGAAATTCCTGTTGCATCTGAAAGTAGAAACTCGCCCGATTACAAAGATATGTGTGTTTTTCCCCTAGGCCATTGTAGTTATTGGTTTCGAGTATCAAACTTGCGAAAATTTTGAGGGTATCTCAACCATTCCTTAATTTCAAACTCCCATATCTCGCGAACTGATTGACGAACTCGAGAAATTCCTCTTGCATCTGAAAGTAGAGAATCGCCCGATTAGAATGGTGTGTATAATTTTGCCCTAGGCCATTCCAGTTATTCGTTTCTAGCATCAGAATTGCGAAAATTTCGTTGGATTCTCTACCATTCCTTAACTTCAAACTCCCATATCTCGCGAACGGATTGACGAACTCGAGATATTCCTGTTGCATCTGAAAATGGAAACTCGCCCGATTACAAAGGTATGTGAATTTTTCCCCTAGGCCTTTGTAGTTATTGGTTTCGAGTATCAGAATTGCCAGAATTTTGATGGTTTCTCAACCATTCCTTAACTTCAAACTCCCATATCTCGCGAACGGAATGACGAACTCGAGAAATTCCTGTTGCATTTGAAAGTAGAAACTCGCCCGATTAGAATGGTGTGTGTACTCTTCCCCTTGGCCATTCCAGTTATTCGTTTCTAGCATCAGAATTGCAAAAATTTCGATGGCTTCTCAACCATTCCTTAACTTCAAACTCCCATATCTCGGTGACGGATTGACGAACTCGAGAAATTCCTGTTGCGTCTGAAAGTGGAAACTCGCCCGATTACAAAGGTGTGTGTATTTTTCCCCTAGGCCCTTGTTGTGATTGGTTTCGAGTATCAGAATTGCGAGAATTTTGATGGTTTCTCAACCATTCCTTAACTTCAAACTCCCATATCTCGCGAACGGATCGACGAACTCGAGAAATTCCTGTTGCATCTGAAAGTGGAAACTCGCCCGATTACAAAGGTATGTGCATTTTTCCCCTAGGCCTTTGTAGTTATTGGTTTCGAGTATCAGACTTGCGAAAATTTTGAGGGTTTCTCAACCATTCCTTAACTTCAAACTCCCATATCTCGCGAACGGACTGACGAAGTCGAGAAATTCCTGTTGCATCTGAAAGTAGAAACTCGCCCGATTACAAAGATATGTGTGTTTTTCCCCTAGGCCATTGTAGTTATTGGTTTCGAGTATCAAACTTGCGAAAATTTTGAGGGTATCTCAACCATTCCTTAATTTCAAACTCCCATATCTCGCGAACGGAATGACGAACTCGAGAAATTCCTGTTGCATTTGAAAGTAGAAACTCGCCCGATTAGAATGGTGTGTGTACTCTTCCCCTTGGCCATTCCAGTTATTCGTTTCTAGCATCAGAATTGCAAAAATTTCGATGTTTTCTCAACCATTCCTTAACTTCAAACTCCCATATCTCGGTGACGGATTGACGAACTCGAGAAATTCCTGTTGCGTCTGAAAGTGGAAACTCGCCCGATTACAAAGGTGTGTGTATTTTTCCCCTAGGCCCTTGTAGTGATTGGTTTCGAGTATCAGAATTGCGAGAATTTTGATGGTTTCTCAACCATTCCTTAACTTCAAACTCCCATATCTCGCGAACGGAATGACGAACTCGAGAAATTCCTGTTGCATCTGAAAGTGAAAACTCGCCCGATTACAAAGGTATGTGCATTTTTCCCCTAGGCCTTTGTAGTTATTGGTTTCGAGTATCAGAATTGCGAGACTTTTGATGGTTTCTCAACCATTCCTTAAATTCAAACTCCCATATCTCACGAACGGATTGACGAACTCGAGAAATTCCTGTTGCATCTGAAAGTAGAAACTCGCCCGATTACAAAGATATGTGTGTTTTTCCCCTAGGCCTTTGAAGTTATTGGTTTCGAGTATCAGACTTGCGAAAATTTTGAGGGTTTCTCAACCATTACTTAACTTCAAACTCCCATATCTCGCGAACGGATCGACGAACTCGAGAAATTCCTGTTGCATCTGAAAGTGGAAACTCGCCCGATTACGAACGTATGTGCATTTTTCCCCTAGGCCTTTGTAGTTATTGGTTCCGAGTATCAGACCAGCGAAAATTTTGATGGTTTCTCAACCATTCCTTAACCTCAAACTCCCATATCTCGCGAACGGAATGACGAGCTCGGGAAGTTCCTGTTGCATCTGCAAGTAGAAACTCGCACGATTAGAATGGTGTGTGTACTTTTCCCCTAGGCCATTCCAGTTATTGGTTTCGAGTATCAGAATTGCGAAAATTTTGTTGGTTTCTCAATCATTCCTTAACTTCAAACTCCCATATCTCGCGAACGGATTGACGAACTCGAGAAATTCCTGTTGCATCTGAAAGTAGAAACTCGCCCGATTACAACGGTATGTGCATTTTCCCCTAGGCCATTGTAGTTATTTGTTTCTAGCATCAGAATTGCGAAAATTTTGATGGTTTCTCAACCATTCCTTACCTTCAAACACCCATGTCTCGCGAACGGAATGACGAACTCGAGAAATTCCTGTTGCATCTGAAAGTGGAAACTCGCCCGATTACAGAGGTATGTGCATTCTTCCCCTAGGCTTTTGTAGATATTGGTTTCGAGTACCAGACTTGCGAAAATTTTGTGGGTTTCTCAACCATTCCTTAACCTCAAACTCCCATATCTCGCGAACGGAATGACGAGCTCGAGAAATTCCTGCTGCATCTGAAAGTGGAAACTCGCCTGATTACAAAGGTATGTGCATTTTTCCCCTAGGCCTTTGTAGTTATTGGTTTCGAGTATCAGACTTTCGAAAATTTTGATGGTTTCTCAACCATTCCTTAATTTCAAACTCGCATATCTCGCGAACGGAATGACGATCTCGAGAAATTCCTGTTGCATCTGAAAGTGGAAACTCGCCCGATTACAAAGGTATGTGCATTTTTCCCCTAGGCCTTTGTAGTTATTGGTTTCGAGTATCAGACTTGCGAAAATTTTGAGGGTTTCTCAACCATTCCTTAACTTCAAACTCCCATATCTCGCGAACGGACTGACGAAGTCGAGAAATTCCTGTTGCATCTGAAAGTAGAAACTCGCCCGATTACAAAGATATGTGTGTTTTTCCCCTAGGCCATTGTAGTTATTGGTTTCGAGTATCAAACTTGCGAAAATTTTGAGGGTATCTCAACCATTCCTTAATTTCAAACTCCCATATCTCGCGAACGGAATGACGAACTCGAGAAATTCCTGTTGCATTTGAAAGTAGAAACTCGCCCGATTAGAATGGTGTGTGTACTCTTCCCCTTGGCCATTACAGTTATTCGTTTCTAGCATCAGAATTGCAAAAATTTCGATGGTTTCTCAACCATTCCTTAACTTCAAACTCCCATATCTCGGTGACGGATTGACGAAATCGAGAAATTCCTGTTGCGTCTGAAAGTGGAAACTCGCCCGATTACAAAGGTGTGTGTATTTTTCCCCTAGGCCCTTGTAGTGATTGGTTTCGAGTATCAGAATTGCGAGAATTTTGATGGTTTCTCAACCATTCCTTAACTTCAAACTCCCATATCTCGCGAACGGATTGACGAACTCGAGAAATTCCTGTTGCATCTGAAAGTAGAAACTCGCCCGATTACAACGGTATGTGCATTTTCCCCTAGGCCATTGTAGTTATTTGTTTCTAGCATCAGAATTGCGAAAATTTTGATGGTTTCTCAACCATTCCTTACCTTCAAACACCCATGTCTCGCGAACGGAATGACGAACTCGAGAAATTCCTGTTGCATCTGAAAGTGGAAACTCGCCCGATTACAGAGGTACGTGCATTCGTCCCCTAGGCCTTTGTAGATATTGGTTTCGAGTACCAGACTTGCGAAAATTTTGTGGGGTTCTCAACCATTCCTTAACCTCAAACTCCCATATCTCGCGAACGGAATGACGAGCTCGAGAAATTCCTGCTGCATCTGAAAGTGGAAACTCGCCTGATTACAAACGTATGTGCATTTTTCCCCTAGGCCTTTGTAGTTATTGGTTTCGAGTATCAGACTTTCGAAAATTTTGATGGTTTCTCAACCATTCCTTAACTTCAAACTCGCATATCTCGCGAACGGAATGACGAACTCGAGAAATTCCTGTTGCATCTGAAAGTGGAAACTCGCCCGATTACAAAGGTATGTGCATTTTTCCCCTAGGCCTTTGTAGTTATTGGTTTCGTGTATCAGACTTGCGAAAATTTTGAGGGTTTCTCAACCATTCCTTAACTTCAAACTCCCATATCTCGCGAACTGATTGACGAACTCGAGAAATTCCTGTTGCATCTGAAAGTAGAGAATCGCCCGATTAGAATGGTGTGTATAATTTTGCCCTAGGCCATTCCAGTTATTCGTTTCTAGCATCAGAATTGCGAAAATTTCGATGGATTCTCTACCATTCCTTAACTTCAAACTCCCATATCTCGCGAACGGATTGACGAACTCGAGAAATTCCTGTTGCATCTGAAAATGGAAACTCGCCCGATTACAAAGGTATGTGAATTTTTCCCCTAGGCCTTTGTAGTTATTGGTTTCGAGTATCAGAATTGCCAGAATTTTGATGGTTTCTCAACCATTCCTTAACTTCAAACTCCCATATCTCGCGAACGGAATGACGAACTCGAGAAATTCCTGTTGCATTTGAAAGTAGAAACTCGCCCGATTAGAATGGTGTGTGTACTCTTCCCCTTGGCCATTCCAGTTATTCGTTTCTAGCATCAGAATTGCCAAAATTTCGATGGTTTCTCAACCATTCCTTAACTTCAAACTCCCATATCTCGGTGACGGATTGACGAACTCGAGATATTCCTGTTGCGTCTGAAAGTGGAAACTCGCCCGATTACAAAGGTGTGTGTATTTTTCCCCTAGGCCTTTGTAGTGATTGGTTTCGAGTATCAGAATTGCGAGAATTTTGATGGTTTCACAACCATTCCTTAACTTCAAACTCCCATATCTCGCGAACGGAATGACGAACTCGAGAAATTCCTGTTGCATCTGAAAGTGATAACTCGCCCGATTACAAAGGTATGTGAATTTTTCCCCTAGGCCTTTGTAGTTATTGGTTTCGAGTATCAGAATTGCGAGAATTTTGATGGTTTCTCAACCATTCCTTAAATTCAAACTCCCATATCTCACGAACGGATTGACGAACTCGAGAAATTCCTGTTGCATCTGAAAGTAGAAACTCGCCCGATTACAAAGATATGTGTGTTTTTCCCCTAGGCCTTTGAAGTTATTGGTTTCGAGTATCAGACTTGCGAAAATTTTGAGGGTTTCTCAACCATTCCTTAACTTCAAACTCCCATATCTCGCGAACGGATCGACGAACTCGAGAAATTCCTGTTGCATCTGAAAGTGGAAACTCGCCCGATTACGAACGTATGTGCATTTTTCCCCTAGGCCTTTGTAGTTATTGGTTTCGAGTATCAGACCAGCGAAAATTTTGATGGTTTCTCAACCATTCCTTAACCTCAAACTCCCATATCTCGCGAACGGAATGACGAGCTCGAGAAATTCCTGTTGCATCTGCAAGTAGAAACTCGCACGATTAGAATGGTGTGTGTACTTTTCCCCTAGGCCATTCCAGTTATTGGTTTCGAGTATCAGAATTGCGAAAATTTTGTTGGTTTCTCAACCATTCCTTAACTTCAAACGCCCATGCCTCGCGAACGGAACGACGAACTAGAGAAATTCCTGTTGCATCTGAAAGTGGAAACTCGCCCGATTACGAACGTATGTGTATTTTTCCCCTAGGGCTTTGTAGTTATTGGTTTCGAGTATCAGACTTGCGAAAATTTTGAGGGTTTCTCAACCATTCCTTAACTTCAAACTCCCATATCTCGCGAACGGATTGACGAACTCGGGAAATTCCTGTTGCATCTGAAAGTAGAAACTCGCCCGATTACAACGGTATGTGCATTTTTCCCCTAGGCCTTTGTAGTTATTGGTTTCGAGTATCAGACTTGCGAAAATTTTGAGGGTTTCTCAACCATTCCTTAACTTCAAACTCCCATATCTCGCGAACGGACTGACGAAGTCGAGAAATTCCTGTTGCATCTGAAAGTAGAAACTCGCCCGATTACAAAGATATGTGTGTTTTTCCCCTAGGCCATTGTAGTTATTGGTTTCGAGTATCAAACTTGCGAAAATTTTGAGGGTATCTCAACCATTCCTTAATTTCAAACTCCCATATCTCGCGAACGGAATGACGAACTCGAGAAATTCCTGTTGCATTTGAAAGTAGAAACTCGCCCGATTAGAATGGTGTGTGTACTCTTCCCCTTGGCCATTCCAGTTATTCGTTTCTAGCATCAGAATTGCAAAAATTTCGATGGTTTCTCAACCATTCCTTAACTTCAAACTCCCATATCTCGGTGACGGATTGACGAACTCGAGAAATTCCTGTTGCGTCTGAAAGTGGAAACTCGCCCGATTACAAAGGTGTGTGTATTTTTCCCCTAGGCCCTTGTAGTGATTGGTTTCGATTATCAGAATTGCGAGAATTTTGATGGTTTCTCAACCATTCCTTAACTTCAAACTCCCATATCTCGCGAACGGAATGACGAACTCGAGAAATTCCTGTTGCATCTGAAAGTGAAAACTCGCCCGATTACAAAGGTATGTGCATTTTTCCCCTAGGCCTTTGTAGTTATTGGTTTCGAGTATCAGAATTGCGAGACTTTTGATGGTTTCTCAACCATTCCTTAAATTCAAACTCCCATATCTCACGAACGGATTGACGAACTCGAGAAATTCCTGTTGCATCTGAAAGTAGAAACTCGCCCGATTACAAAGATATGTGTGTTTTTCCCCTAGGCCTTTGAAGTTATTGGTTTCGAGTATCAGACTTGCGAAAATTTTGAGGGTTTCTCAACCATTACTTAACTTCAAACTCCCATATCTCGCGAACGGATCGACGAACTCGAGAAATTCCTGTTGCATCTGAAAGTGGAAACTCGCCCGATTACGAACGTATGTGCATTTTTCCCCTAGGCCTTTGTAGTTATTGGTTCCGAGTATCAGACCAGCGAAAATTTTGATGGTTTCTCAACCATTCCTTAACCTCAAACTCCCATATCTCGCGAACGGAATGACGAGCTCGGGAAGTTCCTGTTGCATCTGCAAGTAGAAACTCGCACGATTAGAATGGTGTGTGTACTCTTCCCCTAGGCCATTCCAGTTATTGGTTTCGAGTATCAGAACTGCGAAAATTTTGTTGGTTTCTCAACCATTCCTTAACTTCAAACTCCCATGCCTCGCGAACGGAACGACGAACTAGAGAAATTCCTGTTGCATCTGAAAGTGGAAACTCGCCCGATTAGGAACGTATGTGCATTTTTCCCCTAGGCCTTTGTAGTTATTGGTTTCGAGTATCAGACTTGCGAAAATTTTGAGGGTTTCTCAACCATTCCTTAACTTCAAACTCCCATATCTCGCGAACGGATTGACGAACTCGAGAAATTCCTGTTGCATCTGAAAGTAGAAACTCGCCCGATTACAACGGTATGTGCATTTTCCCCTAGGCCATTGTAGTTATTTGTTTCTAGCATCAGAATTGCGAAAATTTTGATGGTTTCTCAACCATTCCTTACCTTCAAACACCCATGTCTCGCGAACGGAATGACGAACTCGAGAAATTCCTGTTGCATCTGAAAGTGGAAACTCGCCCGATTACAGAGGTACGTGCATTCTTCCCCTAGGCCTTTGTAGATATTGGTTTCGAGTACCAGACTTGCGAAAATTTTGTGGGGTTCTCAACCATTCCTTAACCTCAAACTCCCATATCTCGCGAATGGAATGACGAGCTCGAGAAATTCCTGCTGCATCTGAAAGTGGAAACTCGCCTGATTACAAAGGTATGTGCATTTTTCCCCTAGGCCTTTGTAGTTATTGGTTTCGAGTATCAGACTTTCGAAAATTTTGATGGTTTCTCAACCATTCCTTAACTTCAAACTCGCATATCTCGCGAACGGAATGACGAACTCGAGAAATTCCTGTTGCATCTGAAAGTGGAAACTCGCCCGATTACAAAGGTATGTGCATTTTTCCCCTAGGCCTTTGTAGTTATTGGTTTCGTGTATCAGACTTGCGAAAATTTTGAGGGTTTCTCAACCATTCCTTAACTTCAAACTCCCATATCTCGCGAACTGATTGACGAACTCGAGAAATTCCTGTTGCATCTGAAAGTAGAGAATCGCCCGATTAGAATGGTGTGTATAATTTTGCCCTAGGCCATTCCAGTTATTCGTTTCTAGCATCAGAATTGCGAAAATTTCGATGGATTCTCTACCATTCCTTAACTTCAAACTCCCATATCTCGCGAACGGATTGACGAACTCGAGAAATTCCTGTTGCATCTGAAAATGGAAACTCGCCCGATTACAAAGGTATGTGAATTTTTCCCCTAGGCCTTTGTAGTTATTGGTTTCGAGTATCAGAATTGCCAGAATTTTGATGGTTTCTCAACCATTCCTTAACTTCAAACTCCCATATCTCGCGAACGGAATGACGAACTCGAGAAATTCTTGTTGCATTTGAAAGTAGAAACTCGCCCGATTAGAATGGTGTGTGTACTCTTCCCCTTGGCCATTCCAGTTATTCGTTTCTAGCATCAGAATTGCCAAAATTTCGATGGTTTCTCAACCATTCCTTAACTTCAAACTCCCATATCTCGGTGACGGATTGACGAACTCGAGATATTCCTGTTGCGTCTGAAAGTGGAAACTCGCCCGATTACAAAGGTGTGTGTATTTTTCCCCTAGGCCTTTGTAGTGATTGGTTTCGAGTATCAGAATTGCGAGAATTTTGATGGTTTCACAACCATTCCTTAACTTCAAACTCCCATATCTCGCGAACGGAATGACGAACTCGAGAAATTCCTGTTGCATCTGAAAGTGATAACTCGCCCGATTACAAAGGTATGTGAATTTTTCCCCTAGGCCTTTGTAGTTATTGGTTTCGAGTATCAGAATTGCGAGAATTTTGATGGTTTCTCAACCATTCCTTAAATTCAAACTCCCATATCTCACGAACGGATTGACGAACTCGAGAAATTCCTGTTGCATCTGAAAGTGGAAACTCGCCCGATTACGAACGTATGTGCATTTTTCCCCTAGGCCTTTGTAGTTATTGGTTTCGAGTATCAGACCAGCGAAAATTTTGATGGTTTCTCAACCATTCCTTAACCTCAAACTCCCATATCTCGCGAACGGAATGACGAGCTCGAGAAATTCCTGTTGCATCTGCAAGTAGAAACTCGCACGATTAGAATGGTGTGTGTACTTTTCCCCTAGGCCATTCCAGTTATTGGTTTCGAGTATCAGAATTGCGAAAATTTTGTTGGTTTCTCAACCATTCCTTAACTTCAAACGCCCATGCCTCGCGAACGGAACGACGAACTAGAGAAATTCCTGTTGCATCTGAAAGTGGAAACTCGCCCGATTACGAACGTATGTGTATTTTTCCCCTACGGCTTTGTAGTTATTGGTTTCGAGTATCAGACTTGCGAAAATTTTGAGGGTTTCTCAACCATTCCTTAACTTCAAACTCCCATATCTCGCGAACGGATTGACGAACTCGGGAAATTCCTGTTGCATCTGAAAGTAGAAACTCGCCCGATTACAACGGTATGTGCATTTTCCCCTAGGCCATTGTAGTTATTTGTTTCTGGCATCAGAATTGTGAAAATTTTGATGGTTTCTCAACCATTCCTTACCTTCAAACACCCATGTCTCGCGAACGGAATGACGAACTCGAGAAATTCCTGTTGCATCTGAAAGTGGAAACTCGCCCGATTACAGAGGTATGTGCATTCTTCCCCTAGGCCTTTGTAGATATTGGTTTCGAGTACCAGACTTGCGAAAATTTTGTGGGTTTCTCAACCATTCCTTAACCTCAAACTCCCATATCTCGCGAACGGAATGACGAGCTCGAGAAATTCCTGTTGCATCTGCAAGTAGAAACTCGCACGATTAGAATGGTGTGTGTACTTTTCCCCTAGGCCATTCCAGTTATTGGTTTCGAGTATCAGAATTGCGAAAATTTGGTTGGTTTCTCAACCATTCCTTAACTTCAAACTCCCGTGCCTCGCGAACGGAACGACGAACCAGAGAAATTCCTGTTGCATCTGAAAGTGGAAACTCGCCCGATTACGAACGTATGTGTATTTTTCCCCTAGGCCTTTGTAGTTATTGGTTTCGAGTATCAGACTTGCGAAAATTTTGAGGGTTTCTCAACCATTCCTTAACTTCAAACTCCCATATCTCGCGAACGGATGGACGAAGTCGAGAAATTCCTGTTGCATCTGAAAGCAGAAGCTCGCCCGATTACAACGGTATGTGTATTTTCCCCTAGGCCATTGAAGTTATTTGTTTCTAGCATCAGAATTGCGAAAATTTTGATGGTTTCTCAACCATTCCTTACCTTCAAACACCCATGTCTCGCGAACGGAATGACGAACTCGAGAAATTCCTGTTGCATCTGAAAGTGGAAACTCGCCCGATTACAGAGGTATGTGCATTTTTCCCCTAGGCCTTTGTAGTTATTGGTTTCGAGTATCAGAATTGCGAGAATTTTGATGGTTTCTCAACCATTCCTTAACTTCAAACTCCAATATATCACGAACGGATTGACGAACTCGAGAAATTCCTGTTGCATCTGAAAGTAGAAACTCGCACGATTACAATGGTGTGTGTACTTTTCCCCTAGGCCATTCCAGTTATTGGTTTCGAGTATCAGACTTGCGAAAATTTTGAGGGTTTCTCAACCATTCCTTAACTTCAAACTCCCATATCTCGCGAACGGATCGACGAACTCGAGAAATTCCTGTTGCATCTGAAAGTGGAAACTCGCCCGATTACGAACGTATGTTCATATTTCCCCTAGGCCTTTGTAGTTATTGGTTTCGAGTATCAGACCAGCGAAGATTTTGATGGTTTCTCAACCATTCCTTAACCTCAAACTCCCATATCTCGCGAACGGAATGACGAGCTCGAGAAATTCCTGTTGCATCTGCTAGTAGAAACTCGCACGATTAGAATGGTGTGTGTACTTTTCCCCTAGGCCATTCCAGTTATTGGTTTCGAGTATCAGAATTGCGAAAATTTTGTTGGTTTCTCAACCATTCCTTAACTTCAAACTCCCATGCCTCGCGAACGGAACGACGAACTAGAGAAATTCCTGTTGCATCTGAAAGTGGAAACTCGCCCGATTACGAACGTATGTGTATTTTTCCCCTAGGCCTTTGTAGTTATTGGTTTCGAGTATCAGACTTGCGAAAATTTTGGGGGTTTCTCAACCATTCCTTAACTTCAAACTCCCATATCTCGCGAACGGATTGACGAAGTCGAGATATTCCTGTTGCATCTGAAAGCAGAAACTCGCCCGATTACAACGGTATGTGTATTTTCCCCCAGGCCTTTGTAGATATTGGTTTCGAGTATCAGACTTTCGAAAATTTTGAGGGTTTCTCAACCATTCCTTAACTTCAAACTCCCATATCTCGCGAACGGATTGACGAACGCGAGAATTTCCTATTGCATCTGAAAGCAGAAACTCGCCCGATTACAACGTAATGTGTATTTTTGCACTAGGCCATTCCAGTTATTGGTTTCGAGTATCAGACCAGCGAAAATTTAATGGTTTCTCAACCATTCCTTGACTTCAAACACCCATATCTCGCGAACGAAATGACGAACTCGAAAAATTCCTGTTGCATCTGAAAGTGGAAACACGCCGGATTACAATGGCGTTTGTACTTTTCCCCTTGGCCATTCCAGTTATTGGTTTCAAGTATCAGACCAGCGAAAATTTTGATGGTTTCTCAACCATTCCTTAAATTCAAACTCCCATATCTCGCGAACGGATTGACGAACTCGAGCAATTCCTGTTGCATCTGAAAGCAGAAACTCTCCCGATTTCAACGGTATGTGTGTTTTTCCCCTAGGCCTTTGAAGTTATTGGTTTCGAGTATCAGACTTGCGAAAATTTTGAGGGTTTCTCAACCATTCCTTAACCCCAAACTCCCATATCTCGCGAACGGAATGACGAACTCGAGAAATTCCTGTTGCATCTGCAAGTAGAAACTCGCACGATTAGAATGGTGTATGTACTTTTCCCCTAGGCCATTCCAGTTATTGGTTTCGAGTATCAGAATTGCGAAAATTTTGTTGGTTTCTCAACCATTCCTTAACTTCAAACTCCCATGCCTCGCGAACGGAACGACGAAACCGAGAAATTCCTGTTGCATCTAAAAGTGGAAACTCGCCTGATTACAAAAGTATGTGCATTTTTCCCCTAGGCCTTTGTAGTTATTGGTTTCGAGTATCAGACTTTCGAAAATTTTGATGGTTTCTCAACCATTCCTTAACTTCAAACTCGCATATCTCGCGAACGGAATGACGAACTCGAAAAATTCCAGTTGCATCTGAAAGTGGAAACACGCCGGATTACAATGGCGTTTGTACTTTTCCCCTTGGCCATTCCAGTTATTGGTTTCAAGTATCAGACCAGCCAAAATTTTGATGGTTTCTCAACCATTCCTTAAATTCAAACTCCCATATCTCGCGAACGGATTGACGAACTCGAGAAATTCCTGTTGCATCTGAAAGTAGATACTAGCCCGATTACAAAGGTATGTGTATTTTTCCCCTAGGCCTTTGTAGTTACTGGTTTCGAGTATCAGACTTGCGAAAATTTTTATGGTTTCTCAACCATTCCTTAACTTCAAACTCCCATACATCGCGAACGGATTGGCGAACTCGAGAAATTCCTGTCGTATCTGAAAGTAGAAACTCGCCCCATTACAATGGTGTTATCTTTTCCCCTAGGCCATTCCAGTTATTGGTTTCGAGTATCTCACTTTCGAAAATTTTGATGGTTTCTCAACCATTCCTTAACTTCAAGCTGCCATATTTCGCGAACGGATTGCCGAATCCGAAAAATTTCTGTTGCATCTGAAAGTACAAACTCTCCCGATTACAACGCTATGTGTATTTTTCCCCTGGGCCATTGTAGTTATTGGTTTCGAGTATCAGAATTGCGAAAATTGTGATGGTTTCTCAACCATTCCTAATCTTCAAACACCCATATTTCGAGAACGGATTGACGAACTCGAGAAATTCCTGTTGCATCTGAAAGTAGAAACTCGCCCGATTACTATGGTGTGTGTACTATTCCCCTAGGCCATTCCAGTTTTTCGTTCCGAGTATCAGAATTGCGAAAATTGTGATGGTTTCCCAACCATTCCTTAACTTCAAACTCTCATATCTCGCGAACGGATTGACGAACTCGAGAAATTTCTGTTGCATCTGAAAGTAGAAACTCTCCCGATTACAACGGTATATGTATTTTTCCCCTAGGACATTGTAGTTATTGGTTCCGAGTATCAGAATTGCGAAAATTGTGATGGTTTCTCAACCATTCCTAATCTTCAAACACCCATATCTCGAGAACGGATTGACGAACTCGAGAAATTCCTGTTGCATCTGAAAGTAGAAACTTGCCCAATTACAATAGTGTGTGTACTTTTCCCCTAGGCCATTCCAGTTATTGGTTTCGAGTATCAGAATTGCGAAAATTTTGGTTATTTCTCAACCATCTCTTAATTCCAAACTCCGATATTTCGCGAACGGACTGACGAATTCGAAATATTTCTGTTGCATCTGAAAGCTGAAACTTTCCTGATTAGAACGGTACGTGCATTTTTCCCTTAGGCCATTGTAGTTATTAGTGTCGAGTATCAGACTTGCGAAAATTTAGATGGTTTCTCAACCATTCCTTAATTTCAAACTCCCATATCTCTCGAACGGATTGACGAACTCGAAAAATTCCTGTTGCATCTGAAAGTAGAAACTCGCCCGATTACCAAGGTATGTGTATTTTTCCCCTAGGCCTTTGTAGTTATTGGTTTCGAGTATCAGACTTGCGAAAATTTTGATGGTTCCTCAACCATTCCTTAACTTCAAACTCCCATATCTCGCGAAAGGATTGACGAATTCGAGAAATTCCTGTTGCATCTGAAAGAAGAAACTCGCCCGATTACAATGGTGTGTGTACTTTTCCCGTTGGCCATTCCAGTTATTGGTTTCGAGTATCACACTTGCGAAAATTTTGATGGTTTTTCAACCATTCCTTAACTTCAAACTCCCATATCTCGCGAACGGATTGACGAACTCGAGAAATTCCTGTTGCGTCTCGAAGTAGAAACTCGCCCGATTACTATGGTGTGTGTACTATTCCCCTAGGCCATTCCAGTTTCTCGTTTCTAGCATCAGAATTGCGAAAATTATGATGGTTTCTCAACCATTCCTTAACTTCAAACTCCCATATCTCGCGAACGGATTGACGAACTCGAGAAATTCCTGTTGCATCTGAAAGTAGAAACTCGCCCGATTACAAAGGTATGTGTATTTTTCCCCTAGTCCTTTGTAGTTATTGGTTTCGCGTATCAGACTTGCGAAAATTTTGATGGCTTTTCAACCATTCCTTAACTTCAAACTCCCATATCTCGCGAACGGATTGACGAAATCGAGAAATTCCTGTTGCGTCTGAAAGTAGAAACTCGCCCGATTACTATGGTGTTTGTACTTTTCCCCTAGGCCATTCCTGTTTTTCGTTTCTAGCATCAGAATTGCGACAATTTTGATGGTTTCTCAACCATTCCTTAACTTCAAACTGCCATATTTCGCGAACGGATTGCCGAATCCGAAAAATTTCTGTTGCATCTGAAAGTAGAAACTCTCCCGATTACAACGCTATGTGTATTTTTCGCCTAGGCCATTGTAGTTATTGGTTTCGAGTATCAGAATTGCGAAAATTGTGATGGTTTCTCAACCATTCCTTAACTTCAAACACTCATATCTCGCGAACGGATTGACGAACTCGAGAAATTCCGGTTGCATCTGAAAGTAGAAACACGCCCGATTACAAAGGTATGTGTATCTTTCCCCTAGTCCTTTGTAGTTATTGGTTTCGCGTAACAGACGCGAAAATTTTGATGGTTTCTCAAGCATTCCTTTACTTCAAACTCCCATATCTCGCGAACGGATTGACAAATCCGAAAAATTCCTGTTGCATCTTAAAAGTAGAAAGTTGCCCAATTACAATAGTGTGTGTACTTTTCCCCTAGGCCATTCCAGTTATTGGTTTCGAGTATCAGACTTGCGAAAATTTAGATGGATTCTCAACCATTCCTTAACTTCAAACTCCCATATCTCGCGAACGGATTGACGAACTCGAGAAATTCCTGTTGCATCTGAAAGTAGAAGCTCGCACCATTACAATGCTTTGCTTACTTTTCCCCTAGGCCATTCCAGTAATTTTTTTCGAGTATCAGACTTGCGAAAATTTTGATGGATTCTCAACCATTCCTTAATTTCAAAGTCCCAGATCCCTCGAACGGATTGACGAGCTCGAAATATTCCTGTTGCATCTTAAAGTAGAAACTCGCACGATTACAAAGGCATGTGTATTTTTCCCCTAGGCCTCTGTAATTATTGGTTTCGAGTATCAGACTTGCGAAAATTTTGATGGTTCCTCAACCATTCCTTAACTTCAAGCTCCCATATCTCGCGAACGGATTCACGAACTCGAGAAATTCCTGTTGCATCTAAAAGTGGAAACTCGCCGGATTACAATGGCGTGTGTACTTTCCCCCTTGGCCATTCCAGTTATTGGTTTCGGGTATCAGACTTGCGAAAATTTGTATGGTTTCTCAACCATTCCTTAACTTCAAACTCCCATACCTCGCGAACGGATTGGCGAACTCGAGAAATTCCTGTTGCATCTGAAAGTAGAAACTCGCCCGATTACAAGGGAGTGTGTACTCTTCCCCTAGGCCATTCCAGTTATTGGTTTCGAGTATCAGACTTGCGATAATTTTGATGGCTCCTCAACCATTCCTTAACTTCAACCTCCCATATCTCGCGAACCGATTCACGAACTCAAGAAATTCCTGTTGCATCTGAAAGAAGAAACTCGCCCGATTACAACGGTATGTGTATTTTTTCCTTAAGCCATAGAAGTTATTGGTTTCGAGTATCAGACTTGCGAAAATTTTGATGGTTTCTCAACCATTCCTTAACTTCAACCTCCCATATCTCGCGAACGGATTGACGAACTCGAGAAATTCCTGTTGCATCTGAAAGAAGAAACTCGCCCGATTACAATGGTGTGTGTACTTTTCCCGTAGGCCATTCCAGTTATTGGTTTCGAGTATCACACTTGCGAAAATTTTGATGGTTTTTCAACCATTCCTTAACTTCACACTCCCATATCTGGCGAACGGATTGACGAACTCGAGAATTTCCTACTGCATCTGAAGGCAGAAACTCGCCCGATTACAATGGTGTGTTTACCTTTTCCCTAGGCCATTCCAGTTATTGGTTTCGATTAACAGACTTGCGAAAATTTTAGTGGACTCTCAACCATTCCATAAATTCAAACTCCCATATCTCGCGAACCGGTTGTAGAACTCGAGAATTTCCTGTTGCATCTGAAAGTTGAAACTCGCCCGATTACAACGGTATGTGTATATTTGCTCTAGACCATGGTAGTTATTGGTTTCGAGTATCAGACTTGCGAAAACTTTGATGGTTTCTCAACCATTCCTTAACTTCAAACTCCCATATCTCGCGAAAGGATTGACGAACTCGAGAAATTCCTGTTGCATCTGAAAGAAGAAACTCGCCCGATTACAGCGGTATGTGTATTTTTTCCTTAAGCCATAGAAGTTATTGGTTTCGAGTATCAGACTTGCGAAAATTTTGATGGTTTCTCAACCATTCCTTAACTTCAACCTCCCATATCTCGCGAACGGATTGACGAACTCGAGAATTTCCTATTGCATCTGAAAGTAGAGACTCGCCCGATTACAAATGTATGTGTATTTTTCCCCTAGGCCTTTGTAATTATTGGTTTCGAGTAACAGACTTGCGAAAATTTTAATGGACTCTCAACCATTCCATAAATTGAAACTCCCATATCTCGCGAACCGGTTGTAGAACTCGAGAAATTCCTGTTGCATCTGAAAGTTGAAACTCGCCCGATTACAACGGTATGTGTATATTTGCTCTAGACCATGGTAGTTATTGGTTTCGAGTATCAGACTTGCGAAAACTTTGATGGTTTCTCAACCATTCCTTAACTTCAAACTCCCATATCTCGCGAACGGATTCACGAACTCCAGAAATTCCGGTTGCATCTGAAAGTAGAAACACGCCCGATTACAAAGGTATGTGTATTTTTCCCCTAGTCCTTTGTAGTTATTGGTTTCGCGTAACAGACGCGAAAATTTTGATGGTTTCTCAAGCATTCCTTTACTTCAAACTCCCATATCTCGCGAACGGATTGACAAATCCGAAAAATTCCTGTTGCATCTGAAAGTAGAAAGTTGCCCAATTACAATAGTGTGTGTACTTTTCCCCTAGGCCATTCCAGTTATTGGTTTCGAGTATCAGACTTGCGAAAATTTAGATGGATTCTCAACCATTCCTTAACTTCAAACTCCCATATCTCGCGAACGGATTGACGAACTCGAGAAATTCCTGTTGCATCTGAAAGTAGAAGCTCGCACCATTACAATGCTTTGTTTACTTTTCCCCTAGGCCATTCCAGTAATTTTTTTCGAGTATCAGACTTGCGAAAGTTTTGATGGATTCTCAACCATTCCTTAATTTCAAAGTCCCAGATCCCTCGAACGGATTGACGAGCTCGAAATATTCCTGTTGCATCTTAAAGTAGAAACTCGCACGATTACAAAGGCATGTGTATTTTTCCCCTAGGCCTCTGTAATTATTGGTTTCGAGTATCAGACTTGCGAAAATTTTGATGGTTCCTCAACCATTCCTTAACTTCAAGCTCCCATATCTCGCGAACGGATTCACGAACTCGAGAAATTCCTGTTGCATCTAAAAGTGGAAACTCGCCGGATTACAATGGCGTGTGTACTTTCCCCCTTGGCCATTCCAGTTATTGGTTTCGGGTATCAGACTTGCGAAAATTTGTATGGTTTCTCAACCATTCCTTAACTTCAAACTCCCATACCTCGCGAACGGATTGGCGAACTCGAGAAATTCCTGTTGCATCTGAAAGTAGAAACTCGCCCGATTACAAGGGAGTGTGTACTCTTCCCCTAGGCCATTCCAGTTATTGGTTTCGAGTATCAGACTTGCGAAAATTTTGATGGCTCCTCAACCATTCCTTAACTTCAACCTCCCATATCTCGCGAACCGATTCACGAACTCAAGAAATTCCTGTTGCATCTGAAAGAAGAAACTCGCCCGATTACAACGGTATGTGTATTTTTTCCTTAAGCCATAGAAGTTATTGGTTTCGAGTATCAGACTTGCGAAAATTTTGATGGTTTCTCAACCATTCCTTAACTTCAAACTCCCATATCTCGCGAACGGATTGACGAACTCGAGAAATTCCTGTTGCATCTGAAAGCAGAAGCTCGCCCGATTACAACGGTATGTGTATTTTCCCCTAGGCCATTGAAGTTATTTGTTTCTAGCATCAGAATTGCGAAAATTTTGATGGTTTCTCAACCATTCCTTACCTTCAAACACCCATGTCTCGCGAACGGAATGACGAACTCGAGAAATTCCTGTTGCATCTGAAAGTGGAAACTCGCCCGATTACAGAGGTATGTGCATTTTTCCCCTAGGCCTTTGTAGTTATTGGTTTCGAGTATCAGAATTGCGAGAATTTTGATGGTTTCTCAACCATTCCTTAACTTCAAACTCCAATATATCACGAACGGATTGACGAACTCGAGAAATTCCTGTTGCATCTGAAAGTAGAAACTCGCCCGATTACAAAGGTATGTGTGTTTTTCCTCTAGGCCTTTGAAGTTATTGGTTTCGAGTATCAGACTTGCGAAGATTTTGAGGGTTTCTCAACCATTCCTTAACTTCAAACTCCCATATCTCGCGAACGGATCGACGAACTCGAGAAATTCCTGTTGCATCTGAAAGTGGAAACTCGCCCGATTACGAACGTATGTTCATATTTCCCCTAGGCCTTTGTAGTTATTGGTTTCGAGTATCAGACCAGCGAAGATTTTGATGGTTTCTCAACCATTCCTTAACCTCAAACTCCCATGCCTCGCGAACGGAACGACGAACTAGAGAAATTCCTGTTGCATCTGAAAGTGGAAACTCGCCCGATTACGAACGTATGTGTATTTTTCCCCTAGGCCTTTGTAGTTATTGGTTTCGAGTATCAGACTTGCGAAAATTTTGGGGGTTTCTCAACCATTCCTTAACTTCAAACTCCCATATCTCGCGAACGGATTGACGAAGTCGAGATATTCCTGTTGCATCTGAAAGCAGAAACTCGCCCGATTACAACGGTATGTGTATTTTCCCCCAGGCCTTTGTAGATATTGGTTTCGAGTATCAGACTTGCGAAAATTTTGAGGGTTTCTCAACCATTCCTTTACTTCAAACTCCCATATCTCGCGAACGGATTGACGAAGTCGAGAAATTCCTGTTGCATCTGAAAGTAGAAACTCGCCCGATTACAAAGATATGTGTGTTTTTCCCCTAGGCCATTGTAGTTATTGGTTTCGAGTATCAAACTTGCGAAAATTTTGAGGGTATCTCAACCATTCCTTAATTTCAAACTCCCATATCTCGCGAACGGATTGACGAACTCGTGAAATTCCTGTTGCATCTGAAAATGGAAACTCGCCCGATTACAAAGGTATGTGAATTTTTCCCCTAGGCCTTTGTAGTTATTGGTTTCGAGTATCAGAATTGCGAGAATTTTGATGGTTTCTCAACCATTCCTTAACTTCAAACTCCAATATCTCACGAACGGATTGACGAACTCGAGAAATTCCTGTTGCATCTGAAAGTAGAAACTCGCCCGATTACAAAGATATGTGAGTTTTTCCCCTAGGCCTTTGAAGTTATTGGTTTCGAGTATCAGACTTGCGAAAATTTTGAGGGTTTCTCAACCATTCCTTAACTTCAAAGTCCCATATCCCGCGAACGGATTGACGAACTCGAGAAATTCCTGTTGCATCTCAAAGTAGAGACTCGCCCGATTAGAATGGTGTGTGTACTTTTCCCCTAGGCCATAGTAGTTATTGGTTTCGAGTATCAGAATTGCGAAAATTTTGATGGTTTCTCAACCATTCCTTAACTTCAAACTCCCATATCTCGCGAACGGATTGACGAACTCGAGAAATTCCTGTTGCATCTGAAAAAGGAAACTCGCCCGATTACAAAGGTATGTGAATTTTTCCCCTAGGCCTTTGTAGTTATTGGTTTCGAGTATCAGAATTGCGACAATTTTGATGGTTTCTCAACCATTCCTTAACTTCAAACTCCCATATCTCGCGAACGGAATGACGAACTCGAGAAAATCCTGTTGCATTTGAAAGTAGAAACTCGCCCGATTAGAATGGTGTGTGTACTCTTCGCCTTGGCCATTCCAGTTATTCGTTTCTAGCATCAGAATTGCCAAAATTTCGATGGTTTCTCAACCATTCCTTAACTTCAAACTCCCATATCTCGGTGACGGATTGACGAACTCGAGAAATTCCTGTTGCGTCTGAAAGCGGAAACTCGCCCGATTACAAAGGTATGTGTATTTTTCCCCTAGACCTATGTAGTGATTGGTTTCGAGTATCAGAATTGCGAGAATTTTGATGGTTTCTCAACCATTCCTTAACTTCAAACTTCCATATCTCGCGAACAGATTGACGAACTCGAGCAGTTCCTGTTGCATCTGAAAGTGGAACCTCGCCCGATTACAAAGGTATGTGCATTTTTCCCCTAGGCCTTTGTAGTTATTGGTTTCGAGTATCAGACTTTCGAAAATTTTGAGGGTTTCTCAACCATTCCTTAACTTCAAACTCCCATATCTCGCGAACGGATTGACGAACGCGAGAATTTCCTATTGCATCTGAAAGCAGAAACTCGCCCGATTACAACGTAATGTGTATTTTTGCACTAGGCCATTCCAGTTATTGGTTTCGAGTATCAGACCAGCGAAAATTTAATGGTTTCTCAACCATTCCTTGACTTCAAACACCCATATCTCGCGAACGAAATGACGAACTCGAAAAATTCCTGTTGCATCTGAAAGTGGAAACACGCCGGATTACAATGGCGTTTGTACTTTTCCCCTTGGCCATTCCAGTTATTGGTTTCAAGTATCAGACCAGCGAAAATTTTGATGGTTTCTCAACCATTCCTTAAATTCAAACTCCCATATCTCGCGAACGGATTGACGAACTCGAGCAATTCCTGTTGCATCTGAAAGCAGAAACTCTCCCGATTTCAACGGTATGTGTGTTTTTCCCCTAGGCCTTTGAAGTTATTGGTTTCGAGTATCAGACTTGCGAAAATTTTGAGGGTTTCTCAACCATTCCTTAACCCCAAACTCCCATATCTCGCGAACGGAATGACGAACTCGAGAAATTCCTGTTGCATCTGCAAGTAGAAACTCGCACGATTAGAATGGTGTATGTACTTTTCCCCTAGGCCATTCCAGTTATTGGTTTCGAGTATCAGAATTGCGAAAATTTTGTTGGTTTCTCAACCATTCCTTAACTTCAAACTCCCATGCCTCGCGAACGGAACGACGAAATCGAGAAATTCCTGTTGCATCTAAAAGTGGAAACTCGCCTGATTACAAAAGTATGTGCATTTTTCCCCTAGGCCTTTGTAGTTATTGGTTTCGAGTATCAGACTTTCGAAAATTTTGATGGTTTCTCAACCATTCCTTAACTTCAAACTCGCATATCTCGCGAACGGAATGACGAACTCGAAAAATTCCAGTTGCATCTGAAAGTGGAAACACGCCGGATTACAATGGCGTTTGTACTTTTCCCCTTGGCCATTCCAGTTATTGGTTTCAAGTATCAGACCAGCCAAAATTTTGATGGTTTCTCAACCATTCCTTAAATTCAAACTCCCATATCTCGCGAACGGATTGACGAACTCGAGAAATTCCTGTTGCATCTGAAAGTAGAAACTCGCCCGATTACAAAGGTATGTGTATTTTTCCCCTAGGCCTTTGTAGTTACTGGTTTCGAGTATCAGACTTGCGAAAATTTTTATGGTTTCTCAACCATTCCTTAACTTCAAACTCCCATACATCGCGAACGGATTGGCGAACTCGAGAAATTCCTGTCGTATCTGAAAGTAGAAACTCGCCCCATTACAATGGTGTTATCTTTTCCCCTAGGCCATTCCAGTTATTGGTTTCGAGTATCTCACTTTCGAAAATTTTGATGGTTTCTCAACCATTCCTTAACTTCAAGCTGCCATATTTCGCGAACGGATTGCCGAATCCGAAAAATTTCTGTTGCATCTGAAAGTACAAACTCTCCCGATTACAACGCTATGTGTATTTTTCCCCTGGGCCATTGTAGTTATTGGTTTCGAGTATCAGAATTGCGAAAATTGTGATGGTTTCTCAAGCATTCCTTAACTTCAAACTCCTATATCTCGCGAACGGATTGACAAATCCGAAAAATTTCTGTTGCATCTGAAAGTAGAAACTCTCCCGATTACAACGGTATATGTATTTTTCCCCTACGTCATTGTAGTTATTGGTTTCGAGTATAAGACTTGCGAAAATTTAGATGGATTCTCAACCATTCCTTAACTTCAAACTCCCATATCTCGAGAACGGATTGACGAACTCGAGAAATTCCTGTTGCATCTGAAAGTAGAAACGCGCCCCATTACAATGCTGTGTGTACTTTTCCCCTAGGCCATTCCTGTTATTGGTTTCGAGTATCAGACTTGAGAAAATTTTGATGGTTCCTCAACCATTCCTTAATTTCAAACTCCCGTATCTCTCGAACGGATTGACGAACTCGTAAAATTCCTGTTGCATCTGAGAGTAGAAACTCGCCCGATTACTATGGTGTGTGTACTATTCCCCTAGGCCATTCCAGTTTTTCGTTCCGAGTATCAGAATTGCGAAAATTGTGATGGTTTCCCAACCATTCCTTAACTTCAAACTCTCATATCTCGCGAACGGATTGGCGAACTCGAGAAATTTCTGTTGCATCTGAAAGTAGAAACTCTCCCGATTACAACGGTATATGTATTTTTCCCCTAGGACATTGTAGTTATTGGTTCCGAGTATCAGAATTGCGAAAATTGTGATGGTTTCTCAACCATTCCTAATCTTCAAACACCCATATCTCGAGAACGGATTGACGAACTCGAGAAATTCCTGTTGCATCTGAAAGTAGAAACTTGCCCAATTACAATAGTGTGTGTACTTTTCCCCTAGGCCATTCCAGTTATTGGTTCCGAGTATCAGAATTGCGAAAATTTTGGTTATTTCTCAACCATCTCTTAATTCCAAACTCCGATATTTCGCGAACGGACTGACGAATTCGAAATATTTCTGTTGCATCTGAAAGCTGAAACTTTCCTGATTAGAACTGTACGTGCATTTTTCCCTTAGGCCATTGTAGTTATTAGTTTCGAGTATCAGACTTGCGAAAATTTAGATGGTTTCTCAACCATTCCTTAATTTCAAACTCCCATATCTCTCGAACGGATTGACGAACTCGAAAAATTCCTGTTGCATCTGAAAGTAGAAACTCGCCCGATTACCAAGGTATGTGTATTTTTCCCCTAGGCCTTTGTAGTTATTGGTTTCGAGTATCAGACTTGCGAAAATTTTGATGGTTCCTCAACCATTCCTTAACTTCAAACTCCCATATCTCGCGAAAGGATTGACGAATTCGAGAAATTCCTGTTGCATCTGAAAGAAGAAACTCGCCCGATTACAATGGTGTGTGTACTTTTCCCGTTGGCCATTCCAGTTATTGGTTTCGAGTATCACACTTGCGAAAATTTTGATGGTTTTTCAACCATTCCTTAACTTCAAACTCCCATATCTCGCGAACGGATTGACGAACTCGAGAAATTCCTGTTGCGTCTCGAAGTAGAAACTCGCCCGATTACTATGGTGTGTGTACTATTCCCCTAGGCCATTCCAGTTTCTCGTTTCTAGCATCAGAATTGCGAAAATTATGATGGTTTCTCAACCATTCCTTAACTTCAAACTCCCATATCTCGCGAACGGATTGACGAACTCGAGAAATTCCTGTTGCATCTGAAAGTAGAAACTCGCCCGATTACAAAGGTATGTGTATTTTTCCCCTAGTCCTTTGTAGTTATTGGTTTCGCGTATCAGACTTGCGAAAATTTTGATGGCTTTTCAACCATTCCTTAACTTCAAACTCCCATATCTCGCGAACGGATTGACGAAATCGAGAAATTCCTGTTGCGTCTGAAAGTAGAAACTCGCCCGATTACTATGGTGTTTGTACTTTTCCCCTAGGCCATTCCTGTTTTTCGTTTCTAGCATCAGAATTGCGACAATTTTGATGGTTTCTCAACCATTCCTTAACTTCAAACTGCCATATTTCGCGAACGGATTGCCGAATCCGAAAAATTTCT